>NC_089702.1:6735908-6872917 GCF_031753505.1 Anomalospiza imberbis
AATAGAGGTGGTGGCCTAAAGGATCGGTAATTTGGGTGGAAAATGGGAATTTTTGGGGATGGAATTCGGGATTTTGGGGGGAAATCGAGGCGGTGTCCGGAATGTTCGGTGGTTTGGGTGGAAATTGGGAATTTTGGGGATGGAATTCGGGATTTCGGGGGGAAAATAGAGGTGGTGGCCTAAAGGATCGGTAATTTGGGTGGAAAATGGGAATTTTTGGGGATGGAATTCGGGATCTGGGGGGGGAATCGAGGTGGTGTCTTGAATAATCGGTGGTTTGGTGGAAAATGGGAATTTTGGGGGTGTAATTCGGGATTTCGGGGGGAAAATAGAGGTGGTGGCCTAAAGGATCGGTAATTTGGGTGGAAAATGGGAATTTTGGGGATGGAATTCGGGATCTGGGGGGGGAAATCGAGGTAGTGGCTTAAAGAGTCGGTAATTTGGGTGGAAAATGGGAATTTTGGGGATTGAATTCAGGATCTGGGGGGGAAATCGAGGCAGTGTCCGGAATGTTCGGTGATTTGGGTGGAAAATGGGAAATTTTGGAACTAGAATTGGGATTTTGGGGGGAAATGGGGAAAATCGAGGTGGAATCCTAAAGTATCCGTAATTTGGGTAGAAAATAGGAATTTTTTGGGGTGGAATGAAGGGGTTTGGGGAAAATCGAGACAAAGCCTGACTGGAAATTGGAATTCGTGGGAATCGGCTCCAGTCAGGGCAGAAAAAAATGAATTTTTTCCGCTTTTTGGAGACTTTTCCCTCCCCTCTCCCCGATTTTCCAGCGTTTCTCTTTGTAATATCCCAAAATTCCGTCTTTCTTCTTCCCAAAAATCGGTTTTTTTTTGCCATGGCAGGGATACGCGTTTGGGGTGGAAACGCTGGAAATTGGGCAGGAAAATAAAATCCCATTTTCCAGGAGTTAATGCCCAAATCCTGGCAGAACTCGGGACATTCCCGGGCGATTTTTTCTCCCTCCAAACCGATTTAAATCCCCCCAGAATGGGAGAAAATTCCTTTTATTGTCAGGAATTCCAAACCAGCCGCGCACCCGCTCCAAACCCGCGCGTTTTGGTAAAAACGAGGCTTTTTCCTCCCAAAAATCCCGGTCTGGGGCCTTTTCGGGGAGCAGGAATGGGATTTTCCCATTTTTTTCTCCTCAATTTCGGTGATTCCCGGGTGAATTTCGCGCTCGAAGCACTTTTGGGATATTCGGGATGTAGGGAAGCGGCTTCTCCTGCGATTTTGGGGGGGAAAAAGGCGGGGAAATGGAGAAATTTTCTGGGAACATGGGATTTTTCGGCGGATTTTGCGGCTAATTCCATGGAAAATGGGGATTTTCCCACGCGCCGCCTTCCCCGCGTTCACGGTCACGGCCGCGCCGCTTTTATGGGCGAATCCCGAAAAAAAAAAAAACCGGGAAAATCCCAAAAAACTCCTGCTGGAAGGAGCTTTTCCCGCTTTTCCTGTGCTCTTTTTCCTCCTCGCTCCATCCCGGGCGTCTCCTTCTCCTTTTCCCCTTTTCTCACCCTTTTTTTTCCAATTTCCCCCCATTTTCCCTTATATTTTTTCCTTTCCTCCTTCTTTTTTTCCCGGCATTTCCCCTTTTTCCTCTCCTTTTTCCCCTTTCCCCCAATTTTCCTCCTTTTTTTTTATATTTATCCTCCTTTTTCCCCTTTCCCCCAATTTTCCTCCTTTTTTTTCTATTTATCCTCCTTTTTCCTCCATCCCCCCCCCTTTTTTTGCCCAATTTTTCCTCATATTTTCCCCTTCCCCCCCCCTTCCCCCTTCATTTTTATTTTCCCATTCCCACCACAATTATTCCCATTTTTATTCCATTCTCGAGTTTTTTTGGCCAGGAAAAAAAAAAACCCCAAACCCCAGATTTGGGGTCAGGATCCCCCTTTTCCCATTTTTCCCTTTTTTCCCCCAATTTTTTCCCCATTTTCCCCTTTCCCCCCCCCCTTTTTTTCGCCTTTTCCCCCCTCTTCCTCCCCGCGCCGCCTCGGGGCCGTGCAATAAATCCCCAAAACGCCTCAAAATCCCCATTTTTGGCCACTTTCGCCCCCGCCCCACCACGTGCAATGGGAAAAATTCTAATTTTTTGGGGGAATTTTGGGGTTTCGGGCGCTCCCCGAAGAGATTTTGGGGCCGTTTCGCATCAAAATAATCGAAAACCCCAAATTTTGGTGAATTCTGGGTCCCAAACCCCTCCTGGTGGGACATCGGAATTTTGTGGGATTTACCCCAAAAATCCCAAAAAGAAGCCGCGGCCTTCTGGGAAAGCCAAAAAAAAAAAAAAGAAAAAAAGAAATAAAATGAGAATAAATCGGGAAAAAATTGAGAATAAAGTGAGAATTTCACGGAAAACTGGAAAGAAAAGGAAAACCGAAGGGAAAAGTGAGGCTGGAATGAGAATAAAATGAAAAAAAAAAAAAAAGGGAAGGAAATGGGAATAAAAGGAAAAAGTGGAACCGAAATGGGAATGAAATGGGAATAGGGAAATGAAAAGGAAATGGAATGGAAAAAAAGAGGAAAAATGGGAATTGAATGGAAAAAATGGGAACGAAATGGTAAAAACGGGAACGAAATGGAAAGGAAATGAGAATACAATGGAAATAAGAATATGGAAGGGAAATGAAATGGAAATTAAAAGGGTAATAAATTGGGGAAAATAAAAATAAAATGCGACTAAAAGGAAATTGCAATTCCCGACCGTCCCCGCAGCGGCAGCGAAAATGCAAAAAAAATGCCCCAAAAATTAAAAAAAAAGCCCAAAAATGCCCCCAAAATGCCCCCAAAATGCCCCAAAAATGGGAATTTGTGCCCGATTCCGGCTGCGCTGCCCGCGGTGATGAACGGAGGAATTCCCGCGGTAATGAATTCCAGCGTTAATGAATTCCCGCCCTAATTAGCGCGGTAATTAGCGCGGTAATTGGCGGGAAATCCGCGGCCGCGGGGCTCCCGCTATGCAAGGTCTGCACAAAGCTCCCGGCTCTGGCTGTAATTAACGGGGAAGTAATTAATGAGTGGATTAATTAATGAGTGGATTAATTAATGAATGGATTTATTAATGAATGTGCTGATGTCATTTCTGAGGAGAATAAAGAAACTCAGCCCAAAGCCGCGCCGTGCTCATTTCTTATTTTATTTTATTTTATTTTATTTTATTTTATTTTATTTTTTCTATTCGAATTTTTTGTTTTGTAGTTTTATTTTTAATTTTCATTTATATTATTTTATTCTTTTCTTATTCTAGTTTATTCCATTTCATTTAGTTTTGTGGTTTTGTTTTTATTTACTTTTTAAATTTTATTTAATTTTGTAGTTTTAATTTCTATTTCTATTTCTACTTTATTCCTAATTTATTACTTCTTTTTTTTGTTATCATTATAATTATTGTTATTACCATTTGTGATTAAAATGAAAAATCACGCTTGAAATTCATCCAAAATTAGAGAAAAAATCAAAACATTGGCGGAGGTTTTTGTTTTGTTTTTTTTTTACTTTTTGAGGGTGAAAATAATTTTAACAGGTGCCGAAGTGAAATGGGCAGAGAAATTCAAAATATCCGGGGAAAAACTGGAGGAAAATCCCGGGAAAACAAAAATTCTGGGAGATAAAAGCTGGAATTTGGATTTTTGGGAGATAAAAGCTGGAATTTGGATTTTTTGGGGGAAAAACCTGGAACGAGGAGCTCGTTTTGGGAATTTGGGATCCTCCTGTCCGCGGGCCCAGCCTGAAACCTCCCCAAAA
This sequence comes from Anomalospiza imberbis, assembly GCF_031753505.1. NCBI lineage: Eukaryota > Metazoa > Chordata > Aves > Passeriformes > Viduidae > Anomalospiza > Anomalospiza imberbis. The sequence continues at coordinate 6,739,662 of NC_089702.1, forward strand.
ACTGAGAATAATTTGAATTTTCAGAGAATCAATTCCAGCAGGAAACTCGCAGGGAGGAGCAGAGAAAATGAAAAAAAAAACGGGAGAAAATCGGGGAAAATCGGGGGGAAATCGGGGGAAAATCGGGGGGAAACCAGGAACAAATTGGGGAAACATCGGGAAAAAAATCAGGGAAAATATCTGGGGGAAATTGGAGAAAAATCGTGGGGAAATCGGGAAAAAAGATCAGGAAAAAATCTTTTTTTTTTTTTTTTTTTTTTTTTTTTTTTTTTTTTTTTTCTGGCTGGCTGGGCCGCGAGGAGCCCCGGCGGGGTTTTAATTAGCGGGGATTAATTAATGAAGGAATGAGGGAATGAAGGAGTCTCGTTGAGGGGAGATGGATGAAGGCGCGGCCGCGGGAACGAATGAGGAGAAAAACCCGAAATGAAAGAGAAAAATCCCAAATGAAAGAGAAAAATCTGAAATAAAAGGGAAAAACCCGAAAAAAAGAGAAAATCCGAAATGAAAAGGAAACCCGAAATAACTTTCCCCGGTTTTATTCCCCTTCCCCTCCTCCCCATTTTTTATTCCCCATTTTCCCCTTTTTCCCCCTTTTTCTCCCCATTTCCCCCTCATGAAGCGATCGGGGCCTTTTGGGGTCCTGAGGGACCTTGGATGCATTTTTGGGGTCCTGTGGGGTCCCCGAACCCCAAATCCCAAACTCCAATTCCCAAACCCCAGATCCCCAAACCCCAAATTCCAAATCCCAAACTTCAAACCCCAAATCCCCAAACCCCAAATTCCAAATCCCAAACTCCAAACCCCAAACCCCAAATTCCAAATCCCAAACTCCAAACCCCAAACCCCAAATTCCAAATCCCAGACTCCAAATCCCAAATCCCCAAACCCCAAATCCCTAACCCTCAAACTTCAAATTCCCAAACCCCAAATCTCAAAGCCCCAAACCTCAGACCCCAAATCCCAAACCCCAGATCCCTAAACCCCCAAACCCCAAATTCCCAATCCCCAAACCCAAATCCCAAACCCCAAATCCCAAATCCCTAGATCCGAAACTCCAAACCCCAAATCCTCCAAATCCCCAAACCCCAAACCCAAAATCCCCAAACCCCAAACTCCCAAACCCGAAATTCCCAAACACCAAACTCCACACCCCAAATTCCTAAACCCCAAATCCTCCAAATCCCTAAATCCCAAACGCCAAATCCCAATCCCCAATCCCTAAATCCCAAATCCCAATCCCCAATCCCCAACCCCCAATCCCCAAATCCGAAATCCCAGTCCCAAACCCCAAACCCCAAACCCCAAACCCCAAATCCTAATTTATCCCATAAATTCCCTTCCCCCGCCCGCCCCTCCTCACCCCACAAAAAAGGGCAAAAACCCCGATTTTGGGGCAATTTTGGGGTGACTTTGAGGCGATTTTGGGGCGATTTTGAGGCCATTTTGGGGCCATTTTGGGGTCGGGGCCGGTCCCACGCGCGATTTTTGGGTTTTTTTTTTAAACGCCCTGGTTGAAATGGGATTTTTCCCGATTTTTGCGCCGCTCCCGCCGCTTTTCCCGGGATTTCCGCGGGAGGAGCCGCCGGGATTCGCCCGCCTGGGTGGGCGGGCAAAGTGAAGGTCAAGTTAAGCTCAGCCTAAGCTGCGCCCGCTCCTTTTCCCCCTTTTTTCCCCAATTTTTCCCCTTTTTTCCCATTTCCCCCCCTTTACTTGAACAAAAACCCCTTTTCCATCCCCCTCTTTGCGCCCCCAAATCTGCCAGGTCGATTTTAGGGAAGATTTTCCCTCCAAATTCTGATTTTTCCCTCCAAATTCTGATTTTCCCCTCTTTTTTTTCCCCTCCACGAGGCTTCAAATCCCCTTTTCCTCCATTTCTCCCCATTTTTCTCCTTATTTTCCCATTTTTTTCCCCATTTCCTCCTTTTTTCCCCCATTTTCGCCGCCGAGGGGATGAAAAACCAGCAGAAAAATCCCAATTCAGGTTAAAAAACCCGAAAACGGCGAAATTCGCTCGGTAAGAGGAAAAAAAAAAAGGGGGCGGGGGAGGAAAAAAATGGGAATTTTCCCTTAAAAAATCGGGAAAAAACTGATCTAAAAAAAAAAAATAGGGATTTTTGGGGAGCTGGGATCTTTGGGGGCGGCGGGAGTGGGGAGGGAAGGGAAAAATTGGGATTTTAAGTGGATTTTAAGCGGATTTTTGGCTGGGGAAAATGATTTGGGTTAAATAAGGAAAATCCAGGGGAAAAAATCCAGGGGAAAAATCCCAGAAATTCTCCCCAAATTCTCTTTATTTCCCTCCCTTCTTCCCCGGAGCCGATTTCAGCCCAAAATCCGGGAAATGGAATAAAAATCAATTAAAAATCAAATTGAAATCCAAAAAAAGGAGGAGAAAATTCCCGAAATTCCCTAAAAACGAAAGGATCGGGACAAGGCTCGGCCGGGACAGAATTTGGGCGATTTTGCCCCAAATTTTGCTCCCCGGGAGGGGCCGCACCCCAGGGATGGAAAATGGGAAAATTCCAATTTTTGGGGCTTTTTTTGTTCGATATTTTGGGGCATTTTTTGCTTTTTTAATTTCATTTTTTGGTTTTTTTGGGATTTTTTTTTTCACTTTATTTGGAATTTTTTCCTCTGTTTTTTTTTATTTTTCCCTCTTTTTTTTTTTTTTTGATTTTTAAAATTTTTTTGTTCTGTGCCCTTTGTTTCCCTCCTCGCCCACCTCCCGAGCTGCCGGCACCAAAAAATGGGAAAAAATCCGATTTTCCCCCCAAAATCCCAATTACCCCCCGATTTTCACCCCTGGATTGCCTCAAAAACCTAAAAAAAAAAAATCCGGCTAAAACCCGCGGAGGGGGCGGGAGGGCCAAAATAAAAAAGGATTTTGCAGAAATTTGCCCGAAATTCGAATTATTTTAGGGAAATTCGTGCTGAAACCCCCGGGATTTCAGTGGGACGGGGTCAAACGGCGATAAATGGAATAAAATGTGAATTTTGGGGGTAAAAACGACGAGTTTGGGGGTTTCCCCGAGGTGCCCGGTGTAGAAATTTGTTTTTTTGTTTTTGGTTTTTTTTTAATAAAAATGGGGGGAAAAAAGGGAAAGAGAGAGCAGGGGAGAAAATAATAAAAAAAATAGGAAAAAGGGATTTTTTTTTCCATTTAAAATGAGATGAAAGAGGAGGAAAAAGCCAATAAAAGTTTAATTTTGTGGGGGATTAAAGAGAGAAATAAAGAAATCAATCAAAAATCTGATTTTCAGGGGATTTCCGGCCCTAATCCCGCGGATTTGGGGTGGGAAATGTGAATTTTATTGGGGAAAGGGCGCGGGAATTCCGGGGGATCCAGGCGTGGATGGAAAAATGAGAATTTTCCGCTTTTTTCCCCCAAAATTTATCCCCGAAAAGGCGCAAAAATCACCCCGGCAAGGATTTTATTTGCATTTAATCCAACGGGAACCCCGAATTCCGCGAGTTTATCCCAAAAATCGGGGGAAAGAAACAAGGGAAAAAGCCAAATTTGAAGGGGAAAATAATCAAAATATCAAAGTATCACGGGTGGAATCCCTGGGAATGAAAAATGGAGATTTTAGGGGTGAAAGGCGCCGGGAAAATCCCAAATTTTATCCCAAATTTTATCCCAAATGTTATCCCAAATCTTCATTTTGGGGCCACTCCGCCCAGAACTGGGGTCCCACTTCCAAAAAATCGAAGTTCCCCCCCCAAATTCCCGATTTTTTGCTTTTTATTCCCCCCAAATTCCCGATTTTCCCACTTTTTCCCCCAAATTCCCGATTTTTTTTCTTTAGTCCCCCAAATTCCTGATTTTTTTTTCTTTATTTCTCCCATTTTCTCCTGCAAATTCCTGATTTTTCCACTTTTTTCCCCAAAATTCCCATTTTTTCTATTTTTCCCCCTGCAAACTCCTGATTTTCCCACTTTTCCCCCAAAATTCCCGATTTTTTTTTGCTTTTTTCCCTTCAAAATTCCCTATTTTTCCACCTTTTCTCCCATTTTGGCGGCGCTGCCGAAGTTTTCCCAAGGAACCGCTGGACAATAAAAGAAAATGGGAATTCCCGATGTTTCCTGTGGTGTTTTTTTTGGGTTTATTTTGGGGTTTTTGGGGTTTTTTTATTCGTTTGTTTTTGGGGTTTATTTGGGGGTTTATTTTGGGGGGGGTCGGGGCGTTTTTTGGAGTTTTTTGGGGTGTTTTGAAGTTTATTTTGGGTTTTTTGGGGTATTTTTTGTTTGTTTTTGGGTTTTTTGAGGTTTATTTTGGGTTTTTTGGGGGTTTTTTGGGTTGGGTTTTTTTTTGGGGTTAAAAACGGCGGGATTGGGGTCGGCGGGGGAGGGGCGGGGGTTGGGCTTTGTTTCCCTCCCAGCCCAAATTCCCGGGAATTTCACCCCAATTCCCCCAAATTTCGCCCTTCGGAGCCGGGCGGGGGGAGGGATAAAAAATGGGGATGGGGATTGGGATGGGGGAAAATGGGAAAAATGGGGAAAAAACGGGGGGAAATGGTGAAAAAATGGGGGGAAATGGTGAAAAATGGGGAAAAAAAGGGAGGTTAAATGGTGAAAAATGGGGAATAACGGGGGAAATTTGTGAAACTGGGGGGAAAATGGGGGGAAATGGGAAAAATGGGGAAAATATGGGGAAAATATGGGGAAAATATGGGACTAAAGGGTGGGAAAATGGGAATAAATGTGGGTAAATGGTGAAAAATGGGAATAAATGCAGGGGGAAATGGGAATAAATGCGGATAAATGGTGAAAAAATGGTAAAATGGGAATAAATGCAGGGAAAATGGGAATAAATGCAGGGGAAATGGGAATAAATGTGAGGAAATGGTGAAAAAATGGTGAAAATGGGAATAAAGGGTGGAAAAATGGGAATAAATGCAGGGGAAATGGGAATAAATGGGAGGAAATGGTGAAAAAATGGTGAAAATGGGAATAAAGGGTTGGAAAGTGATGAAAAAGGAGGAAGAAATGGTGGAAAATGAGATTAAATGGACCAAAACTGGGAATAAATGGAGAAAATCTGGAAATTATGGTGAAAAACTGAATAAATGGTGGGAGAATGAGAATAGGTGGTCAAAACCTGGGAATAAAGGGTGGAAAAGTGGAGATAAATGGAGAAAATAGGGAATAAAGGGTTGAAAAATGAGAATAAATGGAGAAAATCGGGAATAAATGGAGAAAATCTGGGAATAAATGGAGAAAAATCGGGAATAAATAATAAAAACCCAGGAATAAATGGAGAAAATCGGGAATAAATAATAAAAACCCAGGAATAAATGGGAAAATCAAGAATAAATGGACAAAATCGGGAATAAATGGAAAAATCGGGAATAAATGGAGAAAATCGGGAATAAATGGAGAAAAAATGGGAATAAATGGAGAAAATTTGGGAATAAATGGAGAAAAATCTGGAATTCGCGGCTGGACTGGGAGCTGGGAATTTCATTTTTCCGCTCTTTTTTTTTTTCTCCTTTATTTTAATTTTATTTCTTTTTAATTTTTTTTCATTTTTATTTGAATTTTTTTCTTTATTTTTTATTTTGAAAATTCTTTCCTTCATTCCTTTTTCTTTCCCTCTTCCAGTGTGGATTCCTTTCCTCATTGTTCCATTTCTTTGTTCATTTTCGATCTCATTTTCGCGCTCTTTCTTTGTGGCATCCATTATTTATTTCATTTTCTAAGAAATTCTTCCACTCTTTCATGATTTATTTCCATTTTTAAATCCATCTATTTCCTTTCCTCATTACTCATTTCAATTTTTAAATTCCTTGATTTCCATTTTTTAAATCATCTGTTTCCTTTCCTCGTCACCTATTTCAATTTTTACTTTATTTATTTCCTTTTCTCATTCTTTCTTTCCATTTTTTTATTATCTACTTCCTTTTCTCGTTATTTATTTCATTTCTCATTATCATTCTCATTCTTTTTTATTATTTCAACTCCAGCCGAGGAAATCCGGGCAGGAAAACCCCAAAAAAAAAACAAAACCCGCGGCTAAAATTCACTTTTTTCCCCCTCTGGCCGTTGATTTTCAGGCCCAAAAATCACTTTTTTTCCCCCAAAACCGGCGGCGAAATTCGAGGTAAAATCGGATTTTTCCAGAGCCGCAGGCTCAGCCAGGCCCAGCTCAAATCTCTTTAATTTTGTTTTTATTTCGCTTTTTTTTTGGTTTTTCAAGTCCTTCCCTCCGCCCACTTTTTATCCTTTTTTTCCCTTTTAAACTCCTTTAAATAAATTTTAATTTTTTTAGCCCTTTAAACCCTTTAAAATCTATTTTTAATATTTTTCTCTGCTTTTAAACTCCCTTAAATATAATTTTTAAATAATTTTTTGCTCTTTTCCACTCCCTTAAATCCAAGCTTTTTTTTTTTTTTACTTTTAAACTCCCTTAAATCCAATTTTTAATATTTTTTTCTCTTTAAACTCCCATAAAAACCGATTTTTCAATCTTTTTTTTTTTGCGTTTTTTCCCCACAACACCCCCGAGAACAAAGAACCCTTTCTCCACCACCACCAAAAATCTCCTTGAGGCGAATTTGGGCTGAAAAAATTGATTTAACGCCGGCTCGGGGCTAAAAAAACCACTTTTTTTGGGGGGAAAAAGAGGAAAATAAAGAAAATAAAGAAGATTTATTGGGAAAAGTTCAAGTCCAGGCTTCACCTAAATCCAAACAAAACTCGGATTTTTCTGGGCCTATTTCCATTTTTTTTTGGGAAGGGAAAGGCCCCGAAAATGCCCAAAAATGCCGAAATTTTGGGGTTTTTTTGGGGCTAAAATCGCTTTTCAAGGGCGGGGATCGCTGGCGGTTTATGGGGAAAAGCGGGGCCGGAATTTGGGGGTTCCCGGCGGATTTTGGGGTTTTCTGGGGGGGAATTTTGGGATGGGAGAAGCTCCCGGGGGTGGGGATGGGGGGAAAATGGGAAATTCGCATTAATTTTGGGTAGGAAAAAGGGGAAAATGCGGATTTTGCATTCATTTTGAGTGGGAAAAGGGGAGTTTCACATTAATTTTGGGAAGGAAAAGGGGAAAAAAGGGAATTTTGGATTCATTTTCAGAAGGACAAAGGGGATAAAAGGGAATTTTGCGTTAATTTTAGGTAGGAAAAGGGGGACAATGCGAATTTCGCATAAATTTTGGGAAGCAAAAAGGGGAAAAAATGAATTTTAGATTCATTTTGGGCGGAAAGGGGGAAAAACGGGGATTTGGTATTGATTTTGGGTGGAAAAGGGGAATAAAAGGGAATTTTGCATTAATTTTGGGTGGGAAAAAGGGGAATTTTGCATTAATTTTGGGTAGGAAAAAGGGGAAAAGGGAATTTTGCATTAATTTTGGGTAGGAAAAAGAGAAAAAAAAGGAATTTTGCATTAATTTTGGGTAGGAAAATGAGAAAAAAGGGAATTTTGCATTAATTTTGGGTAGGAAAATGGGGGGAATAGGAATTTGGCATTAATTTGTGATGGGCAGAAGCACCCGGTTGCGAGAACGTGGAAAAAAAGGAATTTTGCATTAATTTTGGTAGGAAAATGGGGGTAAAAGGGAATTTCAGCTGAGTTTTGCGGGGGGAGCCGCCCCCAGTTGTGAAAATGAGGAAAAAAAGGGAATTTTCACCTTTAATGGTGGAGAAGGCGCCGGGACCTCGCGGCTGCGCCTCCTTTTCCATCCGAAAAATCCCAAAAATGGGGAAAATAAAAATCTCCCGGCTGGGGGAATTTCATTTTCTGCACTCGGGGCTTCGAAACCCCCCAAAAATCCGATTTTTTTTCTGCTTTTCCCGAGTTCCTCTTTCCCTTCATTCCCACGAGCGCGGCTTTTCCTGCCCGGCCGGGGCTGCCAAAGCCGGGATTAAACCGCTCCCGGTGCTTAAATTTTATTGGGGTTTTTGTTTTTTCCTGCTTTCCTTCTTTTTTTTCCCGTTTTTTTTTTTTTTCCCCAGGAATCGGAGCCGCCGCCGGCCCCACTCCCGGTTTATGGCGGTCACTTCTGGTGGTCAAATTCAAGTGCTGGGGCCCTGCAGGAAGCGGCTAAATCCCCGCCTTAAGCCCGGCTTTAAACCCAAAACCCGCCTTGAAAGCGCCAAGGCCGGCTTCAAACACTAAACCTGGCTTTAAAATTCCAAACACGCATTTAAACCTCAAAAAAAACCCATTTTAACACTCCAAAGCCCGCATTTAAACCCCTCAAAAAACCCCATTTTTACACTCCAAAGCCAGCATTTAAACCCAAAAAAATCCCCATTTATACACCCCAAAATCCTCATTTAAACCCCCCCAAAAAAATTGGTTACACTCCAAACCAGCATTTAAACCCCCAAAAAACCATTTTTACACCCCAAACCCGCCTTTAAAAATCCCAAACCCGCCTTTAAACCACAAAACCGCCCTTTTATGCCCCAAAACTCGGCTTTAAAACCTCAAAACCGGACTTTAAACCCAGCTCTAAACCTCCAAACCCATCTTGAAAACGCCCAAACCTGCCTTTAAACCCCAAAACGCGGCTTTAAACCCCCAAAACTCGGTTTTAAACCCCCTAAACCCGGCTTTAAATCCCAGCCCCACGCCCAGGCTCGGCTTTAAATCCCTTTTCCCTCCCAAACCCCACAAATTCTCCCCGCTCCCAAAGGGCTTCGCTCCGATTTGGGGTTTTTTTGGGGGGGTTTTGGGGTTTCAGGATTTTAGGACGAGCTCAAATTCCCCCTCTGGTTGAAAACCCGCGCTCAGAGCTTCCCGTGGGGTCTAAAATCCCCAAAAAAAGTGAATTTTAAACCTTTCCCCCCCCCATTTTAGAGGGAGATGCTCCAGAGGAGGGAATTGCGGGGGGTAAAAAATAATAATTAAGCTCATAAAAAATCCCTGAAGATCGTTAGTTCGGAGTTCGGGATTAATATCGCCCCATAAAAACCCCGCTTAAAGCCGCGCTGACACTTTAATTAAAAGTTTTGCCCCAAAACGCCATAAAAAGATTTAAAAAATGGGATTAGGAACCAGGAAAAATTCCTGGATTCCGCCTTGGAGTGGCGGATTTTTATTTGTTTTTATTCGGCTTTTTATTTCCAGTTTTATTGGGATAAAAAAAACCTCGTCCCGCAATTCCTGAGATATTTATTTGTGTTTTCAGCCCGCCCCGATCCCTTATAAAAAGAAAAAAAAGGGATTTTATGGGAATGGGGAGGACAAAGCCAAAGGAAAAGGGTGGGGAAAGGCCGAATTTAATGGGAATTATTTGGGCTGGGAAGCTGCGAGCGAGGAGGGCGCGAACTCCGAGAATTCCCAACAAATCCCCCCAAAATCCCGGGCGGAATTCCCAACAAATCCCCCCAAAATCCCGGGCGGAATTCCCAACAAATCCCCCCAAAATCCCGGGCGGAATTCCCAACAAATCCCCCCAAAATCCCGGGCGGAATTCCCAACAAATCCCCCCAAAATCCCGGGCGGAATTCCCAACAAATCCCCCCAAAATCCCGGGCGGAATTCCCGGCGGAGTTCGGGAGGCGCCGCTGCAATTCCCGGCATTTTTCTCTTCGGGAATTTTTGCCAGCGGGGCTCTTCGCTCCATAAAAATCAAATTTTTCCCCTTTTTTTCCCTCACACCGCTGCGGAATTCCGGAATATTTGGATTTTCAGCCGCTGCCCCCGCTGCTTCAGGGGGTTTTCCCCCTTTTTTCCCATTTTTTTCCCCTGGAATTCGGCGACCCCCATGGAAAAAACCCAACTGCGGGTGGAATGGAATTATAAATGGAATTATAAATTAATTCCATTATAAATAAATGGAATTAAATTGGGGAGAGCACGGAGGAGCCAGCCCGGAGCACCCTTCTGGGGCGCATTTGGGATTTTGGGGGGAAATTCCCATTATTTCGAGGTGAAATTCCCATTCTTTGGGGTGAATTTGGTTTTTTGGGGTAAAATCCGGGTGATTTGGGAGTGAAATTCCCATTATTTGGGGTGAATTTGGTTTTTTGGGGTAAAATCCGGGTGATTTGGGAGTGAAATTCCCATTATTTGGGGTGGATTTGTTATTTTGGGGGTAAAGTCCGGGTGATTTGGGGGTGAAATTCCCATTATTTGGGGGTGGAATTCCCATTACTTGCGGTGGATTTGTTTTTTATTCCAGGGAATTTCCTGCGGGAATGCGGCGGGAAAGCCCCGATCCCGCAGGAAATTCAGATTTTTTCCCCTTCCCGAAGGATTCTTTTAAATGAAAATCACCTTTTTTAATTAAATTTGGACAATTCCGTGGCGAACCCCCCAATATCCGGCCGCGCTCCGATATTTCGATTTTTTTTTCCGGGATAAATTCCAGCGGGACGGGGATCAGAGAGGATTCCAGGCGCGAGACAAACGACTTTAATCAAAATTCTCCTTTTTATTTTATTTTTTTTTTTTTAATTTTAATTCGGGACTAAACGAGGGAAGCGCCGCCATTGATTGACAATAAACCCGCGCATGAAATATTCAATACCGGGATAAATATTTCAGGGAGAAGGAAGACTTCGGAATATTGATCAGGCAGAGATTCCATTTCCTTTATTTTCCTGGGTATACCGCGAAATCCGCATGGAAATTCATCAAAAACAGCATTGAAAAAACATGAAAAAATATCATTTAAAATATCATTTCAGATACCATTTAAAAATTCATTAAAAATTCATTTTAAATTCATTTAAAATTCATTTCAAAACCCCGGGCCTGCTCCGGGTTTAAAGTTGGGGAACTTCGCGCGCTCTGGAGCGGGAATTTTTTCCATAAAAAGCACGTGCAGAAAGAGTAATTAGCGTTTGTTAGGGGCTCGTTAATTAGCGCTAATTCCCTCGGCCGGGAGGGATTTGTAATTTCGCTGAATTCCCGTTTATTGGGGAAAAAGTTCCCCCTGCAACTCCCGAGGTTTTATGGAGCTGCCTGAAGCTTTTGCAGGGGTGGGAATAATAAATTAGAATAATCAGAGTGATTAAAATCTTGATAAAAATGGGATTTTCCAGCCCTTGGAGCGCCAAACCCCGCTGGAGGCGGCGGGAGGGGAAAATGGGGGGAAAAAAGGAGAAAAAGGGAAAAAAGGATGGAGAAAATTAAGGGGGAAAGGGGGGAAAAAGGGAAAAAAGGGGAGAAAATTAAGGGGGAAAGGGGGGGAAAAGGGAAAATGAGGGGAAAAGGGAGGGAATAAAAAGGGGAAAGGGAGGGGGAAATAAAAAGAAAAACGGGAAGGGAAAAAGATAAAATGGAGAAAAAAGGAAGAAAAGGAAAAGGAAAAGAGCGAGAAGAGAGGGAAAGGATAAAAAAGGAGCGAGGAGGAGGCAGGGAAAAGGGGGAGAAAGGAAAAAAGGGAGGAAAAATGGAGGAGGAGAAAAACGGGGAAAAAAGAGAAGAAAAGGGGATGAGAGGGAAAAAAAGGGCAAAAAGGGGGAAGGAAAGAAAAGAGGAAGAAAGAGCAAGAAAGGGGGAAAGAGGGGAAAAACCAGAAAAACTTGGAAGAAAAAGAAAAGCAGCGATGAGAGAGAGGCAGAGAGAGAAGAAGAAATAGGATGAAAGGGGGAAACAGGAAAAAAAAATTGGAAGAAAAAGAAAAAGAGTGAGAAGAGGGGAGGAAAGAGAGAAGAAAGGGCAAGAAAGGGGGGGAGAGGAAAAAATTGGAAGAAAAATAAAAATATAAAGAGCGAGAAGAGGGGGAGAGAGAAAAAGAATAAAAGAGCAAAAAGGGGGGAAGGAAATAAAAGGGGAAGAAAGAAGGAAGAGGGAAAAAAGGCAAGAAAGGGGGGAAAAGAGAAAAAAAACAATTTAAAAATTGGAAGAAAAAGAGTGAGAATAGGAGGAGAAATAGAAGAAAAAAGATGAAGAAAGAGGGAAGGAAACCAGGAAAAAATGGAAGAAAAAGAAAAAGAAAAAGAAAGAAAAAAAAGAGCAAGAAAGGGGAGAAAGGGAAAAAACAAAAACAAAAAAAAAATCCTGTAAATAAAAGAAAAAGAGTGAGGAGGAGAGAGAAGATGAAAAAGAGGAAGAAAGAGGAAAGAGAATAAAACAAGAATAAAACTGGAAGGAAAAGAAAAAGAGCGAGAAGAGGGAGAGAGTAAGAAAAACAGGAAGAAAGGGGGGAAAGAGGAAAAATACATTAAAAATTGAAAGAAAAAGAAAAAGAGCGAGGAGAAACAAAAAAAGAGCAAAAAAGGAGGGGAAAAAAAAACCAACACAAGTTCCCCGGGGGGGGCTGCGCTGGCGGAGCCGCGGGGAGGGCGCGGGGCTGGAAATGCCCCCGGGGCTGGAAATGTCCCCAGTCCCGGGCTGGAAATGTCCCCAGTCCCGGGCTGGAAATGCCCCCAATCCCGGGCTGGAAATGCCCCCAATACCGGGCTGGAAATGCCCCCAGTCCCGGGCTGGAAATGTCCCCAGTCCCGGGCTGGAAATGTCCCCGGGGCTGGAAATGTCCCCAGTCCCGGGCTGGAAATGTCCCCGGGGCTGGAAATGTCCCCAGTGCCGGGCTGGAAATGTCCCCAGTGCCGGGCTGGAAATGTCCCCAGTCCCGGGCTGGAAATGTCCCCAGTGCCGGGCTGGAAATGTCCCCAGTCCCGGGCTGGAAATGCCCCCAATACTGGGCTGGAAATGTCCCCAGTCCCGGGCTGGAAATGCCCCCAGTACCGGGCTGGAAATGCCCCCAATACCGGGCTGGAAATGCCCCCAGTCCCGGGCTGGAAATGTCCCCAGTCCCGGGCTGGAAATGCCCCCGGGCTGGGGCTGGAATTGCCCCCAGTCCCGAGCTGGAATTGCCCCGGGACTGGAAATGCCCCCGGCCCCGGGCTGGAATTGCCCCAAATCCCGAGCTGGAAATGCCCCCAGACCGGGCTGGAATTGCCCCCGGGGCTGGAATTGCCCCCAGTCCCGGGCTAGAAATGCCCCCGGGCTGGGGCTGGAATTGCCCCCAGTCCCGGGCTAGAAATGCCCCCGGTCCGGAGCAGGAATTACCCTGGTCTGAGCAGGAATTGCCCCCGGTCTGGGCAGGAATTGCTCGGAGCAGGAATTGCCCCCGGTCTGAGCAGGAATTGCCCCCGGTCTGGGCAGGAATTGCCCCGGGCCGGGGCCGATTCTCGCAGCGCGGCCGCGGAGCGGAGCGGGCGCGCCGCTGCCTCGGGCCCGGCGCTCTTACCCCAGCGCGGCCGCCCCTCCTGCGGCGCTCCCGGCCGATAAATGACAATTTCTACTTCGGCATCACGTGGCGCTCGCCAGCGACTAAGACGGAGCGCGCGTCATCCTCGCCTCCCCAAAATTCCCTTTTTTTTTTTCATCCTCCGCGCCGCTTTCCCACCCCCCCTCCCCCCGCTCTCTCTCCACACACACACACACACACAAAAAAAAAAAAAAAAAAAGAAAAAAAAAAAAAAAAGCCCGAAAAAAAAAAAAACCTCTCAACCCCGAGCAGCGCGGCTTATATATAAAAAAACAAAACCCCAAAAAAAGCCCCTCCACAGCGCCGGGGCCAGCATGTTCAACTCGGTGAACCTGGGCAACTTCTGCCCCTCGCAGACGCGCAAGGAGCGCGCCGGCGGCGGCGGCGGCGACTTCGGCGACCGCGCGGGCAACCTGTACCTGCCCAGCTGCACCTACTACGTGCCCGACTTCCCGTCCGTGCCCTCGTTCGCCCCCGCTCGCCAAATCTCGTACCCGTACGCCGCCAACCTGGCGCAGGTGCCCCGCGAGGTGCCCTACGCGCTGGAGCCCTCGGGGAAATGGCACCCGCGCGGGAATTACGCGGCGTGTTACTCCGCGGAGGAGCTGATGCACAGGGAGTGCCTCCCGCCCGCCGAGGTGCTGATGAAGAACGAGAATTATCACCACCATCATCATCATCACCACCACCACCCGGCGCCGGCCGCCGCGGCGCCGCCGGCGCCCGGGTTTTACTCCGGGATGAGCAAGAACTCGGTGCTGCCGCAGGGCTTCGATCGATTCTTCGAGAACTCCGCGCTGTGCGCGGCCGAGAGCGCGCCCGACAGGGCGGACGGCGAGAAAAGCGCGGAGGGCAACGCGCAGGAGGAGGAGGAAGAGGAGGAGGAGGAGGAGAACGCCAACCCCGGCTCGGCCTCGGCGTCCTCCTCGTCGGGAGCCAAGGAGGGCTCCAAGAGCGGCGCTCAGAGTAGGTAGAGCCGGGCTTAAGCGGGGGGGAGACCCAGCCCGGCCGGGCTTTGGCGAGCCGAGCTTTTTTATGTGGAGTTTTATAAGCGCGGCCAGGATTTTATGAGAAGCTCCGAAGCGCTTTCTTCTTTCTCTCCCAGTTTTTTTTTTTTTTTTTTTTTTTTTTTACGATGGCGAAAAAAAAAAGAAAGAAAAAGAAAAAAAAACCGGAAAAAAAAAAGGAAAATAAAAGGGAAAGCGGGGGTGTTAAGCGTCCCTTGCTCTCTCTCGGCGGAGTCTGTGAAATTTTAAAAGCGCGCCCGGGTGACAAATATTAACTTTGATCATGAACTTAGGCGGGCGTTTTAAAGGATCGGGGTTGCCGAGGGTGAGAGGCAATTGGGCAGAACGCGCGGGCTTCCCCCGCCGCTTCCCGCGCTTTGGGGCTGCTTTTTTAATTAATTCCTAATTAAAACTCGCTGCCGAGCCCTCTGTGGCCGGGCAGGCGCGGGGTGAGGGAGGAATCGGCGGAACTGGGGACAAAAAGGAGAATTTCCCCGGATTTTTCCAGGCGCATCCTCCCCTCCCGAGCCGCGCTTTGTCAGGAGAGGATTTCCCTTTGGATCGGCTCGAAAGCGGATTTGAAATTTCATTTGAAATTCCTTTTGAAATTTCATTTTGGGGATTTTATTTGATTTTTCTTTTCTTTCCCGCTCCCCGGGCAGCCTCGGCGCCGCTCCGGGAATCCAGGACGGTTTTGGGGCGGTTTTAGGGATTTTTGGGGCTGTTTTGCCTTTCAGGATTTTTTTTTTTTTTTGGTGGAGAGGGGAACTTTTACCTTTTGGGATTTATTTTTTTTTGGCAACTTTTACCTTTTGGGATTTATTTTTTGGGCAACTTTTGCCTTTTGGGATGTTATTTTGGGCTCTTTTGCCTTTGAGGATTTTTTTTGGGGGGAAATGTTCTTCCTTTTGTGATTTTTTTTTTTTTTTTGGGGATGCTTTTTTGAGCTGTCCCGCCTTTTGGGGATTTTTGGGGGGAATTTTTTTTATTTTTTGGGGCCGTTTTGCCTTTTGGGTTTTATTTTTTTTTTTAATTTTATTTTTTTTTTAGGAGGGGATGTTTTGCCTCCCCGGCGCCTCCGAGGATCCCAACCCCGAATTTCCCCGCTTTGATTCCCTTCCCTCGCGTGTGTGGCGAGGGCTGGAGTTAATCAAAAACTCGTGCGGAACCGCAGCTCTGCCTCCCCTAAGCCCGACCTAACCCGGCAGCGCTGATAGCGGCTCTGCCTTTGATCCCCTTCCCTCCCTTAAACTCCGCTTAAACCCACCCCAAACCCGGCTTTTCTCTCCAAAAAAACCCCAAATCTGCCTTAATCCCCGCGCGGGGTGGAAAAATTCCCCAGAAATCCGCTCTGACAGGCTCCGAGGGCGCCCGCGCCCTCCCAGGAATCCCAAATTTCAGCCGCTCCCACCGCGCCTTTTTGGGGTTATTTCTTCTTTTTTGGGGAATTTCTCCCTTTTAGGGTAATTATTCCTTGTGAGGTTAGTCATCCTTTAAGGGTATTTAGTCATTTTCGGGGTATTTATTAATTTTTGGGGTATTTATTCATTTTGGGTATTTATTCATTTTTTGGGGTATTTATTCCTTTTGGGGTATTTATTCATTTTTTGGGGTAATAAATCCCATTGTCGTTTTTATTCCTTTTGGGGTTATTTATTCATTTTTGGGGTATTTATTCCTTTAGGGGTATTTATTCTTTTGGGGGTATTTATTCTTTTTTGGGGTATTAAATCCCTTTGTTGTATTGGGGTATTTATTCCTTTTTTTGGGGGTATTTATTCCCTTTGGGATTATTTATTCCTTTTTGGGGTATTTACTCCTTTTAGAGTATTTACTCATTTTGGGGTATTTATTAATTTTTGGGGTATTTATTCCTTTTGGGGTATTTATTCTTTTTTGGGGTATTTATTCATTTTTTAGGGTATTAAATCTCTTTGGGGTTATTTACTCCTTTTTGGGGTATTTACTCCTTTTGGGGTTATTTATTCCTTTTGGGGTTAATTATTCTTTGTTCTGTTTGAGGTTGTCCATCCTTTTTTGGGCTACACATCCCTTTTGGGATCATTTATCCTTTTGGGATATTTATTCCGTTCTTGGGCTACCCATTACTTCCTTTTTTTCAGTATATTTATCCCATTTTCGGGCCACCCATCTCTTTTTAAATTTAATATTTCCCAGGCTATCCATCCCATTTTCAGCCCACCTGTCCCTTTTTTTATTCTTATTATTTTCCCAGTCTATCCATTCCATTTTCATTCCACCCATCCCTTTTTAATTTCATATTTCCCCCACCCATCCCTTTTTTAATTATTAAATTTTCCAGTCTGTCCATCCCATTTTCAGCCCACCTATCTTTTTTTTAAACTTCATATTTCCCAGTCTATTTTTCCCATTTTCATCCCACCCATCCCCTTTTAAATTTCACATTTCCCCCATCCATCCCTTTTTAATTTCATATTTCCCTCACCCATCCCTTTTTTAAATCATTAACATTTCCTCATTATTTTTCCCATTTCAGCCCATTTATCTCTTTTTCATTTCATATTTCCCACTTTATTTCTCCCATTTCCATCCCACCCACCCCTTTTTAATTCCACATTTCCCCCCCACCCATCCCTTTTTTTAATTCCACATTTTCCCCCACCCACCCCTTTTTAATTTCATATTTCCCACTCTATTTCTCCCATTTCCATCCCACCCACCCCTTTTTAATTCCACATTTAATTCCCCTTTTTAATTCCACATTTTCCCCCTACCCACCCATTTTTAGTTCCACATTTCCCCCCTTCCCATCCCTTTTTAATTCCCTATTTGATTCCCCTTTTTAATTCCCCATTTCCCCCCACCCACCCCTTTTGAATTCCCCATTTCCCCACACCCACCCCATTTTTAATTCCCCTTTTTAGTCCCACATTTCCCCCCACCCACCCCATTTTTAATTCCCCATTTCCCCCCACCCACCCCATTTTTAATTCCCCTTTTTAGTTCCACATTTCCCCCCTACCCACCCATTTTTAATTCCCCATTTCCTCCCACCCACCCATTTTTAATTCTCCATTTCCCCCCACCCACCCCATTTTTAATTCCCCATTTCCCCCCACCCACCCCTTTTTAATTCCCCTTTTTAGTCCCACATTTCCCCCCTACCCACCCCTTTTGAATTCCCCATTTCCCCCCACCCACCCCATTTTTAATTCCCCTTTTGAATTCCCCATTTCCCCCCACCCACCCCATTTTTAATTCCCCATTTCCTCCCACCCACCCATTTTTAATTCTCCATTTCCCCCTACCCACCCCATTTTTAATTCCCCTTTTTAGTCCCACATTTCCCCGCACCCACCCCATTTTTAATTCCCCTTTTGAATTCCCCATTTCCCCCCACCCACCCCATTTTTAATTCCCCATTTCCCCCCACCCACCCATTTTTAATTCCCCTTTTGAATTCCCCATTTCCCCCCACCCACCCCATTTTTAATTCCCCTCTTGAATTCCCCATTCCCCCGCACCCACCCCTTTCCCCCCGCGTTATTCCCCGTTCCCCCGCCGTTTCACCGCCGATTCCCCTTTTCCCCAGGCGCTCCCAGGACGCGGAAGAAGCGCTGCCCCTACTCGAAATTCCAGATCCGGGAGCTGGAGCGGGAATTCTTCTTCAACGTCTACATCAACAAGGAGAAGCGGCTGCAGCTCTCGCGGCTGCTGAACCTCAGCGACCGCCAGGTGAAGATCTGGTTCCAGAACCGGCGCATGAAGGAGAAGAAGCTGAGCCGGGACCGCCTGCAGTATTTCTCCGGGAACCCCTTGCTGTGAGCGGCCGGGAGCGGCGCCCGGGGCCGCAGCCGCGCAGGGGACAGTGGCGGCTGCGGCTCCAGGATTTCCCCTCGTGCTGCGCGCTTTCCTTCTGGCCTTGGGGCTCCTCTGGGCTTTTCCTGACCTTTTCTGATTTTCCCTGATTTTCCCTGATTTTTTCCTGAAATTTCCTAATTTTTCCTGATTTTTTCCTGATTTTTTCCTGATTTTTCCTGATTTTTTCCTGATTTTTTCCTGATTTTTCCCTGATTCTTTATGAATTTTTTTCTGTTTTTTTCCTGATTTTTCCTGATTTTTCCCTGAAATTTCCTATTTTTTCCTGATTTTTTCCTGATTTTTTCCTGATTTTTCCTGATTTTTCCTGATTTTTTCCTGATTTTTCCCTGATTTTTCCCTGAAATTTCCTAATTTTTCCTGATTTTTTTCCTGATTTTTCCTGATTTTTCCTGATTTTTCCTGATTTTTCCCTGATTTTTTTCTGATTTTTTCTGATTTTTCCTGATTTTTCCAATTTTCCCTTTTTTTTCCCTTTTTTTTCCCTTTTTTTTCCCTGATTTTTCCTGTTTTTTTCCTGATTTTCCCTGATATTTCCTGATTTTCCCTGATTTCCCCCTGAATTTTTCCTGTTTTATTTTTTTCTGTTTTTTTTTTCTGGTTTTTTTCTGAATTTTTTCTGATTTTTTCTGATTTTTTCTGATTTTTCCTGATTTTTCCTCATTTTCCCTTGATTCTTTTCTGATTTTTTTCCTGATTTTTTTCCTGATTTTCCCTGATTTTCCCCTGACTTTTCCTGATTTCCCCCTGACTTTTCCTGATTTTTCCCCTGTTTTATCTTGAGTTTTTCTTGATTTTACCGATTTTTCCTGATTTTTTCCTGAATTTTCTGATTTTCTTGATTTTTCTGATTTCCCCCTGATTTTCCCCTGATTTTTTTCTGAATTTTCCTTTTTTTTGCTGTTTTTTTTTTTCTGAATATTTTCTGATTTTTTCTGACTTTTCCCTGATATTTTCTGAATTTTTCCTGATATTTTTCTAAGATTTTTCTGTGTTTTTTTTTTCCTGTTTGCTTTTTTTTCTGATTTTTTCCTGATTTTTTCTTGAATTTCTTCTGATTTTCTTTTGGTTTTCTTCTTTTTTTTCTCTTTTTTTTTTTTTTTATTTTTTTTTCTGATATTCTTCTGATTTTTTCTGATTTTTTTTCTGATTATTTTCAGAGGTTTTCAGGAAATTTTTTCTGGTTTATTTCTGGGTGGTTTTTTTCTGTTTTTTTTTTTCTTTTTTTTTTTTTCTGGATTTTTTTTCTTGAATTTTATTTTTTTAATTTTTTTTCTGTTATTTTTGGGCATTTTTTCCTGAACTTTTTTTTCTGTGTTTTTTCAGTTTTTTTTTTCTTCATTTTTTTTTTCTGATTTTTTTTTCTGAATTTTCTGATTTTTTTCCGATTTATCCTGATTTTTTCTGTGTCTTTTCACTTTATTTTCAGATTTTTTTCTCTTTTTGTCTGTTTTATTTCCTGTTTCCTTCTGGTTTTTTTCTGTTGTTTTTTTCCCCCTGATTATTTTCCTGATTTTTCTGATTAATTTCTGATTTCTTCCTGATTATTTTCTATTTTTTTTCCTGATTTTTCGGTTCATTTGCTTATTTTTTCCTTTCCTCCCCTTATTTTTCTTAACTTTTCCTGATTTTTCCTGATATTTCCTGATTTTTTCCTGATTTTTCCTGTTTTTTTTTTCTGAATTTTCCTGATCTTGCATTATTTTTCCCTGATTTTTCCCCTGATTTTTCCCCTGATTTTTCCCCTAATTTTTCCCCTGATTTTTCCCCTGATTTTTTTCCTGATTTTTTTCCTGATTTTTTCCTGATTTTTTCCTGAAATTTTTCCTGAATTTTCCTGATCTTTCATGATTTTTTCCCCTGAATTGTTTCCTGATTTTTTTCCTTATTTTTTCCTTATTTTTCCTGATTTTTTGTTGGGGTATTTCCGCCCATAATTTCAAGGACTTGAACTCCGTGGACTTTATTTAATTTTAATTTTCCCTTTTTTTTTTTGTTGTTGTTGTTGTTGTTTTTCACCCCGGACAGTCTGCGATTCCTTTTTTTTTGATATATATATATATTTTATTATTATATTATTATTATTATTTTAATTTTTATTCTTCAGCCACACGGGAATTTCAACTCATCCGCGGGACCGCTGCCTCCCTGGAAATTTCCACCTTCAAAACCCCCACATTTGGGGCCAAAAAGGAGAATCCCCTTAAAAAAAAAAATCAAAAAAAAAACCAAATTTCCGCATCCTCGGGGGAGAACGGGCAGGAAAATTCATTTTTTGGGGCGAAATCCAGGCAGAATCAGTCCATTGGCAGCGCTTGGCGCACGCAGCCGCCGCGCTTTGGGGTTTTTATTTGGGTTTGAGCGGATTTTGGTGGTCGGGAAGGGAAGAGGCGGGCGGAGGAGAGCGGGCGGAGCCGCGGGAAATGCGCGGAAGCGGTGTGTGTCAAGCGAGGCAGCGGCGCGCAATAAAGCCGTTCACGGCCTGCTCTCCTGCTCTCCGTCAGGGTTTTATTTGCCGTTTGAGGGGAGTTCCCCGCCCGAGGCTCCCCCGGCGCCAAGCGGGAATTTCCTCCCGCGGGCGCGGCGCAAGTTCCGCCCGGGCGGCGGAGGGCGGCGGACAGTGCGCGCTGGGGGCGGGACGTGCTCGGGGTCACGGCGGGCTCCAGGCGGGGCGGCATTTCTTAGTTAGTTCTTGGGGGAGTGTGTGCATTGACCTCCAGACTTTTATTTTATTCTGTTTTATCCTATTCCATTTTATTTTATTTTATTTTATTTTATTCTATTTTATTTATTTTATTTTATTTTATTGTATTTTATTTTATTCTATTCTATTTTATTTTATTTTAATCTATTCTATTCCATTCTATTCTATTTTATTCTATTTTATTTTATTTTATTCCATTTTATTCTATTCTATTTTATTCTATTCTATTCCATTCTATTCCATTCTATTCTATTTTATTCTATTTTATTCTATTTTATTCTATTTTATTCTATTCTATTTTATTTTATTATATTTTAATTTATTCTATTCTATTCTATTCTATTCTATTTTATTCTATTCCATTCTATTCCATTCTATTCCATTCTATTCTATTTTATTTTATTTTAATCTATTCTATTCCATTCTATTCTATTTTATTCTATTTTATTTTATTTTATTCCATTTTATTCTATTCTATTTTATTCTATTCTATTTTATTCTATTTTATTTTATTCTATTTTATTCTATTTTATTCTATTTTATTTTATTTTAATTTATTCTATTCTATTTTATTCTATTCTATTTTATTCTATTTTATTTTATTCTATTCTATTTTATTCTATTCTATTCTATTATTCTATTCTGTTCTTTTTATTCTATTCCATTTTATTCTATTATATTCTATTATTTTATTCCATTTTATTTTATTCTATTCCATTCTATTTTTTATTTTATTTTTAATTTTTATTTTATTGCTATATTTTCCTTTTATTGTATTTTTCTATTTTATTGTTTTGGGTTTTTTTATTTTTATTGATTTTTAAAATAATTGAAATTTATAAAAAGCCTATTTTTATTTCTATACCCTTTTTTGGCTTTGAAATTATTTTTATTTTCTTATTCCTATATTTCTTATTAATTTCTTATTCCTATTCTTTTCTTCTTCTTCTTTTTTTCTTCTTTTATTCTTATTTTCTTATTCTTATTTTCTTATTCTT
The DNA here is from genome assembly GCF_031753505.1 of Anomalospiza imberbis. NCBI lineage: Eukaryota > Metazoa > Chordata > Aves > Passeriformes > Viduidae > Anomalospiza > Anomalospiza imberbis. Next base: position 6,761,397 of record NC_089702.1, read on the forward strand.
TTTCTTATTTTCTTATTCCCATTCCTATTTTTATTGTTTTCTTCTACTTCTTCTTCTTAATTTTATTAATGTAATTAATTTATTTTATTTTATTTTATTCTATTTTATTTTATTTTATTTATTTTATTAATTTTTATTCCTATTTTTCACCCATTCCTATTTTTATTGTTTTCTTCTACTTCTTCTTCTTAATTTTATTAATTTAATTAATTTTAATTATTTTATTTTATTTTATTTTATTTTATTTTATTTTATTTTATTTATTTTATTAATTTTTATTCCTATTTTCACCCCAAATCTCCCATTCCCCCTCCATTTTTTAATTCTTACCCCTCACCATTCAAACCCTTTATTTATTTTTTTTTTAATTGTTTAATTTCATTTTTTTCCCCTTCCCAAGCGCTCGCTCTGCCAGCAAAAAAAAACCCAAAAAAACCCTAAAAACGAACCCAGGAGGGGCGGAAATGGGGAATTCCGCGCGCCTCGGTCCGGGATCGCAAACTCCAAAGGCAAAGTCAAGTTTTTGGGGAATTCCCAACAAGTTCACAGCCACAAACTCCATTTTTCCGCCACTTTTTGGTTGTTTTTTCGGGGTTTTTGTTGCTTTCCCCGCGCGCTCGGGAGGAACAAAGGGCGGCGGGCTCGGCTTTGGGGGCAGCATCGCCAATTCCGGGATTTTATGGGATTTGGGGGGGATAAAAGCGAGGAAAAACCGGGGAAAAAATAAAAAAAAAAAAACAAAAAATCCCATTTATTCCGTTTATTCGCGCGCTCCTGTAAAATTCCCGGCTGCCTTTCAAGGCGCGCCGCTGTGAAAGGAGTTAAAAACAACAAAAACCAAAATAAAAACCCAAAAAACACCCAAAACCACCACAAAAATCCGCTTTGATCCGGCCGCGTTTTATGGGAGGAAAATCTGCAGGGAAAAAAAAACCAAAAAAAAAACCACAAAAATGCGGCGGCTGCGCGGCCGCCGCAATTAAATCGCGATTAAATCCTAATTAAATCCAAATTAAATCCAAATTAAATCCGTGCGAGAGCTCCGAGGGATCGGCCTGGGCTGCTTCTGATTAAAACGGGGCTAAGGGAATTTTATTTCGCTTTTTTTCGCTTTATTTTTCGCTTTATTTTGCTTTATTTCCCTCTATTTTTATTTTTTACCTTTATTTCTCTTTTTCGTCTTCATTTATCTTTATTTTTCGCTTTAATTATCTTTATTTTTCTTTTTTCCTCTTTATTTCTCTTTTTCCTCTTAATTTCTCTTTATTTTTTGCTTTATTTTGCTTTATTTCCCTCTATTTTTCTTTTTTCTCTTTATTTTTCTTTTTCCTCTTTATTTCTCTTTATTTTTTGCTTTATTTCTCTTTATTTTTCTCTATTTTTCGCTTTATTTATCTTTTCCCCCTTTATTTTTCTCTTTATTCCTCTTTCTTCCTCTTTATTCCTCTTTCTTTCTCTTTATTTCTCTTTATTTCTCTTTATTTCTCTTTATTTCTTTTTATTTCTCTTTATTTCACTTTTTCATCTTTATTTCTCTTTATTTTTCTCTTTATTTTACTTTATTTATCTTTATTTCTCTTATTTATCTTATTTTTCTTTATTTTTCTTTATTTTTTCTTTTTCTCTCTTTTTTCCTCCTTATTTATCTTTATTTCTCTTTCCCCCCCCCCCTTTATTTCTCTTTGTTTTTGCTGCTTCTTCTGGGCCCAAAACCTGAAAAAATACGATTTTTTTTTTTTTTTGAGGAGAAAATGAAAATAAAGACGGAGATCACAGACGGCTTTGCGGCCTAGGGAAAATAACTCCCCCTAAAAGAAAAAAGCAACAAAATAAAGCCCAAAAAAGTAAAAAAAAAAAAAAGTTTAAACGATGGCAAAAAAAGTTAAAAAAATAAAAAAAGTTTAAAAGGTGCTCCAAAAGATGAAAAAATAAATGTAATTAAAGAAAAGGCAAAATAAATATGTCTTGAAAAGTCGAAATAAAGGAAAAAAAAGTGAAAAAAAGCCAGGAAAAATATTAAAAATATAAAAATAAAGATTTTAAAGAAGCAAAACCCAAACAACTAAATCGCCAAAAAAGAGGTGGGGGGGAATAAAACGAAAAGCGCCAAAAGCGCGCGTTAAAAAATGAGAGGAAAAAGCAAAATGAAGGCGAAAAAGGCGAAAAAAGCGGAATAAAAAGGTTCCAAAGGCGCCCGGCGGCGGCGGGACAAAGGCCGGTCTAGACAGCCTCATTAGCGCTCATTAGCGCCGGGCAATCGCGTTAATTACCGTCTGGCCGCGCCGCTTCCGCACTCAGCGCCCGAGCGCCGCCCCCGCCGAAATTCCCGGCTTGCCCCGCCAGTGCCGGGGTTTTACACGTTATTCCAAATTTTACCCTTATATACCCAATTTTTAACCTTATATTCCCATTATTTCCCCTTTAATTCCCATTCATTCCCCTTTTATTCCCAATTTTACCCTTATATTCCCCATTTTTAACCTTATATTCCCAATTTTACCCTTATATTCCCCATTTTTAACCTTATATTCCCCATTTTTAACCTTATATTCCAATTTTACCCTTATATTCCCCATTTTTACCCTTATATTCCCAATTTTACCCTTATATTCCCCATTTTTAACCTTATATTCCCAATTTTACCCTTATATTTCCAATTTTACCCTTATATTCCCCATTTTTAACCTTATATTCCCAATTTTTACCCTATATTTCCAATTTTACCCTTATATCCCCATTTTTAACCTTATATTCCCAATTTTACCCTTATATTCCCCATTTTTAACCTTATATTCCCAATTTTTACCCTTATATTTCCAATTTTACCCTTATATTCCCCAGTTTTAACCTTATATTCCCAATTTTACCCTATATTCCCCATTTTTAACCTTATATTCCCAATTTTACCCTTATATTTCCAATTTTACCCTTATATTCCCCATTTTTAACCTTATATTCCCAATTTTTACCCTTATATTTCCAATTTTACCCTTATATTCCCAGTTTTAACCTTATATTCCCAATTTTACCCTTATATTCCCCATTTTTAACCTTATATTCCCAATTTTACCCTTATATTTCCAATTTTACCCTTATATTCCCCATTTTTAACCTTATATTCCCAATTTTTAACCTTATATTCCCATTATTTCCCCTTTAATTCCCATTCATTCCCCTTTTATTCCCAATTTTACCCTTATATTCCCCATTTTTAACCTTATATTCCCAATTTTACCCTTATATTCCCCATTTTTAACCTTATATTCCCAATTTTACCCTTATATTCCCCATTTTTAACCTTATATTCCCATTTTTTACCCTTATATTCCCAATTTTTACCCTTACCAGTTTTAACCTTATATTCCCAATTTTACCCTTATATTCCCCATTTTTAACCTTATATTCCCAATTTTACCCTTATATTCCCAATTTTACCCTTATATTCCCCATTTTTAACCTTATATTCCCAATTTTTAACCTTATATTCCCAATTTTTACCCTTATATTCCCATTATTTCCCCTTTAATTCCCATTCATTCCCCTTTTATTCCCAATTTTTACCCTTATATTCCCCATTTTTAACCTTATATTCCCAATTTTTACCCTTATATTCCCCATTTTTAACTTTATATTCCCAATTTTACCCTTATATTCCCAATTTTACCCTTATATTCCCCATTTTTAACCTTATATTCCCAATTTTTAACCTTATATTCCCAATTTTACCCTTATATTCCCCATTTTTAACCTTATATTCCCAATTTTTAACCTTATATTCCCCATTTTTAACCTTATATTCCCCATTTTTAACCTTATATTCCCAATTTTTACCCTTATATTCCCCATTTTTAACCTTATATTCCCAATTTTTACCCTTATATTCCCCATTTTTAACCTTATATTCCCATTATTTCCCCTTTAATTCCCATTAATTCCCATTTTATTCCCATTTTTACCCTGGTATTCCCAATTTTTACCCTTATATTCCTATTATTTCCCCTTTAATTCCCATTCATTCCCCTTTTAATGTCATTTTTACCCTGGTATTCCCAATTTTACCCTTATATTCCCAATTTTTACCCTGGTATTCCCATTATTTCCCCTTTAATTCCCATTAATTCCCCTTTTATTCCCATTTTTACCCTGGTATTCCCAATTTTTAACCTTATATTCCCATTATTTCCCCTTTAATTCCCATTTTTTACCCTGTAATTTCCATTATTTCCCCTTTAATTCCCATTAATTCCCCTTTTATTCCCATTTTTACCCTGCTATTCCCAATTTTTAACCTTATATTCCCATTATTTCCCCTTTAATTCCCATTAATTCCCCTTTTATTCCCATTTTTACCCTGTAATTTCCATTATTTCCCCTTTAATTCCCATTCATTCCCCTTTTATTCCCAATTTTTACCCTTATATTCCCAATTTTTAACCTTATATTCCCATTATTTCCCCTTTAATTCCCATTAATTCCCATTTTATTCCCAATTTTTACCCTTATATTCCCATTATTTCCCCTTTAATTCCCATTCATTCCCATTTTATTCCCATTTTTACCCTTATATTCCCGATTTTTAACCTTATATTTCCATTATTTCCCCTTTAATTCCCATTAATTCCCCTTTTAATCTCATTTTTTACCCTGCTATTCCCATTTTTTACCCTGGTATTCCCAATTTTTACCCTGTAATTTCCATTATTTCCCCTTTAATTCCCATTAATTCCCCTTTTAATCTCATTTTTACCCTTATATTTCCATTATTTTCCCTTTAATTCCCATTAATTCCCCTTTTAATCTCATTTTTACCCTGGTATTCCCAATTTTTACTCTTATATTTCCATTATTTCCCCTTTTATTCCCAATTTTTACTCTTATATTCCCATTAATTCCCCTTTTAATCTCATTTTTACCCTTATATTTCCATTATTTCCCCTTTAATTCCCATTAATTCCCCTTTTATTCCCATTTTTACCCTGGTATTCCCAATTTTTACCCTTATATTTCCATTATTTCCCCTTTTAATCTCATTTTTACCCTTTAATTCCCAATTTTACCCTGTAAATTCCATTATTTCCCCTTTAATTCCCATTAATTCCCCTTTTAATCTCATTTTTACACTGCTATTCCCAATTTTTACTCTTATATTTCCATTATTTCCCCTTTTATTCCCAATTTTTACTCTTATATTCCCATTATTTCCCCTTTTATTCCCATTAATTCCCCTTTTATTCCCATTTTTACCCTGGTATTCCCAATTTTTACCCTTATATTTCCATTATTTCCCCTTTTAATCTCATTTTTAACCTGCTATTCCCAATTTTTACTCTTATATTTCCATTATTTCCCCTTTTATTCCCAATTTTTACTGTTATATTCCCATTAATTCCCCTTTTATTCCCAATTTGTACACTTTTATTTCTGTTATTTCCCCTTTAATTCCTATTAATTCCCCTTTTATTCACATTTTTACCCTGGTATTCCCAATTTTTACCCTTATATTTCCATTTTTTACCCTGCTATTCCCAATTTTTTACCCTTATATTTCCATTATTTCCCCTTTTAATCTCATTTTTTACCCTGGTATTCCCAATTTTTACCCTTATATTTCCATTATTTCCCCTTTAATTCCCATTAATTCCCCTTTTATTCCCATTTTTACCCTGCTATTCCCAATTTTTAACCTTTTATTCCCATTATTTCCCCTTTAATTCCCATTAATTCCCCTTTTAATCTCATTTTTTACCATTTTATTCCCATTTTCCCCCCTTTTATTTTAATTTTATTCCCATTTTCCCCATTTTAATTGGTTTTGGGTGGAAAAATGGGAATTTCGGTGGTTGGAGTTGAAAATCGCCATGGGGGTGAGCCAGGAATTGAGGCCAGAATGGGTAAAAATCCCCAAAAAATGAAAATATTTGGATTTTTCTGCAAAATCCCCTTGGTTTTGGGTGGAAAAATGGGAATTTTGGTGGATTTGAACTCCAAACCGCGATGGGGGCGAGCCAGGAATTGAGGTGAGAGTGGAAAAATCCCCAAAAAAATGAAAATATTCTGATTTTTCTCCAAAATTCCCCCAAATTCCCAGGGTTTTGGGTGGAAAAATTCAAAATTTTTGTGGTTGGAGTTGAAAATCGCCATGGGGGTGAGCCAGGAATTGAGGTGAGAGTGGAAAAATCCCCCAAAAATGAAAATATTCTGATTTTTCTGCAAAATCCCGGGATTTTGGGTGGAAAAATGGGAATTTTGGTATATTTGAACTCCAAACTGCGATGGGGGCGAGCCAGGAATTGAGGTGAGAGTGGAAAAATCCCCAAAAAAAATGAAAATATTCTGATTTTTCTCCAAAATTCCCCCAAATTCCCGGGGTTTTGGGTGGAAAAATTTAAATTTTTGTGGTTGGAGTTGAAAATCGCCATGGGGGTGAGCCAGGAATTGAGGCCAGAATGTGGAAAAATCCCAAAAAAAAAAAGAAAATATTCTGATTTTTCTGCAAAATCCCGGGATTTTGGGTGGAAAAATGGGAATTTCGGTGGTTGGAGTTGAAAATCGCCATGGGGGCGAGCCAGGAATTGAGGCCAGAATGGGGAAAAATCCCCAAAAAAATGAAAATATTTGTATTTTTCTGCAAAATCCCGGGATTTTGGGTGGAAAAATGGGAATTTTGGTGTATTTGAACTCCAAACTGCGATGGGGGCGAGCCAGGAATTGAGGTGAGAGTGGAAAAATCCCAACAAAAAATGAAAATATTCTGATTTTTCTCCAAAATTTCCCCAAATTCCCGGGGTTTTGGGTGTTAAAATGGGAATTTTGGTGTATTTGAACTCCAAACTGCGATGGGGGCGAGCCAGGAATTGAGGTGAGAGTGGAAAAATCCCCAAAAAATGAAAATATTTGGATTTTTCTGCAAAATCCCGGGATTTTGGGTGGAAAAATGGGAATTTCGGTGCCTTTGAACTTCAGGGAGTCAAGTCCAGCACCTTTAACCCCTTCGGCTCCGCCCCGCCCGGGGGCCCCGAATTTCGCTTTTTTCCACCCAAAATCCGCCCCGGGCTCGCACTCGGCGTTGGCTCCGCGCCCGCGCAGCTTCGCGGGTGGAAATCCGCGGTTTTTGCCGCCAGATTTTCCAGGATTTTGGGAATTTCCGCTTTTTCCTGCTTTTTTCCCCCCCGGTTTTCTTGTTTGTTTTTATAATTCCCGGTGAGTTTATTCCGATATTTTGAAATTTTAAAAGATTTTTATCTTAAATTGTTTAAAAAAATATTTTAAAATTAGCTTTGAATTATTTTAAATTCCTGTTTTCTTCTATTTTTATTATTTTTCCTTATTTAAAAACATTTTAATTTATTTTTATTATATTTTTTATAATTTTTATATATTTTTTTAAATATATTTTTTATATACATTTTTATATTCGTATTTTTTATTCCGACTTTTCGTTCCCTTTTTAATCCTTTTTTCCCTATTTCTCTTCTCTAAACCCTTTTTTATTCCCATTGTATTCCGATTTTCTTTTCATTCCTCATTCATTTTTATTTTACCCTGTTGTTTTTAATTCTTGTTTTTATTGCTGCATTTATTTTTTGTGAAAAAAAAAAAAATCCCTTTTTTTGGGGAAAAAAAATCTCTTTTTTTTGGCAGCCGGGCTCGGAGCGGGGATCCCTGAGGCGAAATTAACTTAAAAAATTCAATTTTAAAGCCTTAAAAATGATTGGAAAATAACCAAAAAAAAAAAAAAACACCAAAATAACCCCAAAATAACAAAAAAAAAAAAATAATCCCAAAAAACCCCAAAATAACAAAAAAAAAAACACTAAAAACCTCCCCCCCCAAAAAGCCAAAAAACCCCCCCCAAAATCCCCAAAAAACCTCCCAAAAAACCCAAAAATAAACCCAAAATAACCCTAAAAATACCCCCAAAAAACCCCCAAAATACCCCAAAAAAAACCCCCAAAAAAACCCCAAAATAACCCCAAAAATAACCCAAAAACAACCCCAAAAATAACCCCAAAATACCTCCAAAAAAACCCAAAAACCCCAAAAATAACCCCAAAAAAACCCCAAATAATACCAAAAATAACTCAAAAAATAACCCCCAAAAACAGATTTTTTGGTGTTTTTTTGGGGACTTTTTTGGGATTTTTTTGGGGATTTTTTGGGATAATCTGAGCAATTGTTAATAATTTTTTGGTGTTTTTTGGAGATTTTTGGGGTTTTTTTGGGTTATTTTTTTGAGATAATCTGGAGAATTTTTAAATTTTTTTTTGTGTTTTTTTTGGGATTTTTGGGGAATTTTTTTGGGGATTTTTTAAAATTTTGGCAGCTATTTTTGGGTTTTTTGGCGATTTTTATTTCATTTTTTGCGAGATTTTCTGGGGGTTTTTTGGGATTATTTTTTTAATTTTTTCGGGATTTTTTTGTTGTTTTTTTTGGGATTTTTTTCGGGATCCAGCGCAGGGTGGGGGGTAAAATAAAACCCTAAAACCCTTTCCCACGATTCCATAATTCCCCGGATTTGGGGTCGCCGGCGGCGCAGGAAGGAGCGATTGTAAAATTTGATGGATTTCTGGCGCTCAGAGTTTACAGTTGCTGAGCCAACAAATAAAAAAAGGCGTTGAGGGGTTTATTTTATTATTTTACTTTGTTTTATTTTATTTTATTTTATTTTATTTTATTTTATTTTTAATTTTATTTTATTTTATTTATTTTATTTATATTATTTTATTTTAATTTTATTTTATTTTGATTTTTATTTATTTTATTTCATTTTATTTTATTTTATTTTATTTATTTTATTTTATTTTTATTTATTTTATTTATATTATTTTATTTTAATTTTATTTTATTTTATTTTTATTTTTATTTTTATTTTTTTAAATTTTATTTTATTTTATTTTATTTTATTTTTTTATATTATTTTATTTTAATTTTTTAAATTTTATTTTATTTCATTTTATTTTATTTTATTTTATTTTATTTTATTTTATTATTTATTATTTATTTATTTTTAAATTTTATTTTATTATTTTAAATTATTTTTATTTTATTTTATTTTATTTTATTTTAATTTAATTTAATTATTTATTATTTATTTATTTATTTTTAAATTTTATTTTATTATTTTAAATTATTTTTATTTTATTTTATTTTAATTTTATTTTTTTAATTTTGTTTTATTTTAATTTTATTTTTTTAATTTTGTTTTTTGTTCTCCCCCCACCGGGCCATAAATCAGAATTATTTCCAGCACTGGGGGGGGAAAAAAAAATAGAAATTGAAGGTGATCGTTAAAGGCGTGAACAAGTCCCTAGAAAGGTGAGGGAAATGGATAAAAATCGGAATAAAATCGGGGGGAAATCGGAATAAATCGGGGGGAATTGAGGCTAAAATAGGGGGGAGAAATCAGAATAAATCAGAGGAATTGGGGGGAAAAAATCAGAATAAAATAAGGGGAATTGGGGGGAAAAATAAGAATAAAATAGGGAAAATTAGGGGGAAAAAATCCGAATAAATCAGGGAATTGGGAGCGGAAACAGAATAAAATAGGGGGGGGAAATAGAATAAAATAAGGGGGGAAAATCAGAATAAACTGAGAGAAAAATCAGAATTAGTCAGAGGAATTTGGGAGGGAAAATAAGAATAAAATATGGAAAATTGGGGGAGAAATCAGAATAAAATTGAGGGGAAAAATCATCATAAATCGGGAGGATTTGGGGGGAAAATAGGAATAAAACAGGGAGGAAAATCAGAATAAAATAGGGGAAATTCGGAGGGGGGAAATACGAATTTGATGTGATTAATAAAAGCACCCTGCGGCTCCCTAGAATGGGAAAATGAGGTGAAAAATCAGAATAAAATGGGAAAATTTCGGGAAAAAATCCGATTTTTTGTGGTTATTAAAGGCACACAAAGATTGCCTGGAAGGGGAAAAAAATGAACGTTTGCCATTAAAAAATGAAATGAAAAAATGAATGTTTGCCATTAAAAAATGAAATTAAAAATGAATGTTTGCCATTAAAAATGAAATGAAAAATGAATGTTTGCCATTAAAAAATGAAATGAAAAAATGAATGTTTGCCATTAAAAAATGAAATTAAAAAATGAACATTTGCCATTAAAAAATGAAATTTAAAAATGAATGTTTGCCATTAAAAATGAAATTAAAAAATGAATGTTTGCCATTAAAAAATGGGAATAAAACGCGGAAATTTGGGGAAAAAACCGGGAAATTTGGGGAAAAAACCAAATTTGGGGAAATAATTCAGGTTAAATGATGAGGTGGGGAATAAAAATAAAGAGAAAAGGGCAACGGGAAAAGCCAAATCTGAATTTTTTTTTAATTTATTGGCCCAAAAACGTCCAGAAGTGACCCAAAATTGGGTTCCGATCTCCAAAGGGAGGAGGAAAAGCGAAATTCCCTTTTTTTTTTAGGGTTTTTTGGACCAAAAAAATCCTGAAGTGACCCCAAAATTTGTCCCCAAACCGAGGGGGGAGAGAAAGGGGGAAAAAAAATCTCATTTTTTCAGGGTTGAATGGATAAAAAATGTCCTGAAATGACCCAAAATGAGGACGAGGAGGGGAAAAAATCCCATTTTTTTTGTGCCTCTGACCAAAAAAAAATCCCTAAAGTGCCCCAAAAGCTGTCCTGCATTTCCGAGTGCAGGAGGAAAGGAAAAATCCCCGATTTTTTCTGGGTTTCTGGGACAAAAATCCCCGAATTGGCCCCAAAAATTCTCCCCTTCCCCCAAGGGGACGAGGAAGGGGAAAATTCTAATTTTTTTGGGTTTTTTGGGGTTTTTTTTGCAAAAAAAATCCGCCGTAAATCGGCTCTAAAGGGGAAAAAAATCCACATTTTCCCCTTTTTTTTTTTTGGTCCCAAAAATTGTCCCGCGTCTCCAAGGGGAGGAGGAAAGGGGGAAAATAAACCAAATTTTTTCGGGTTTTTTGGCCCAAAAAAGCCCCGAAAAAGCCGGGTTGGAGCCGCCGTGGAACGGGGCGGAATTCCCAAAAAATCAGGAAATTCCCTTTTTTTTTTTCCGCTCTCCCTTTTGGGATTTTCCTGCCTTTTTCAGGGATTTCTTCCCCGAAATTGGGATTATTATTTTTTTTTCCTCTCCCCTCATGAATCGCCTTTCATCCGATTTTTAATTTTTGTAATTATTTTGGATTGGAACAATTATTCCCTTTCCCGGAGTTTTCCCTCCCTTTATTTTTTTCCCCACCCCATTAAAAAAAAAAAAGGAATCCCGAGTCATTTATTTCCAGCTCGTAATTCAGGAATAATTTGATTTTTTAATTATTTATTCGTCACTTGGGCACAAGATGCCGATCAGGATGGCGGAACGGCCTCAAAACCTTTCAAAAATGGCAAAATCTGCTGAAAAATCCGCCGAAAATCCAGATTTCCCTCCAAAATTAACTTTTCAACGCTTTTTTCCCATTTTCCCACCCTTTTTTTTTTGAAGGAATTTTGCTCCGGATGTTCTGGCGTGGAGGAGAAAAATCAAATTATTTCAATCCGTCAAACCGGGATGAGAGGTTAAAAAAAAATGGGGAAAAACTCCGGGATAGAGAGCGAAAAAATGGGGGGAAAATCAATTTATTGTCCAGGCTGACAACGTGAGGTGAGATTTGGGCGTCCCAAAAATTCGCGGAAATTCTAAGGCGGAAAAAATGAAAATAAAAATAAAATTAAAGGGGGGGGATTACAATAAAAATTAAACCAGAGGGAAAAAAATTGAATTTAAGGGTGAAAATAGAATAAAAATGAAACCGGCAAGGAAAAAACTAAGATTAAACGAGGGGAAAAATGAAAATAAAAGTGAAACGGGAGGGAAAAAATAAAATTAAAGGGGGAAAATGAAAATAAAAAATAAACCGGCGGGAAAAAAATAAAATGAAACGGGGGGGAAATGGAAAGAAAAATGAAACCCGCGGGGAAAAATAAAATTAAACGGGATTGGAGGGGGAAAAAGCGGAATGAAATAAAAACCCCGCGCTGGGCTTGAATTTCATCGGCGAAAATGAAAGCTGGGGAAACACGCGGCGGAATTTGCCCGGAGCCCATAAAAAACAGCGAGCCCAAAACTGAGGCCATGAAGTCGCGATTCGCTTTTCTCCTCCCTTTTTTTGTTTTGCTACTTTTTTTTTTTAATTTTTAAATTTTTTTGTTGGTGTTCATCTTTTTTTAAACTTTTTTTTAAGCTTTTTTTTTGTTAATCTTTTTTTTGCTAATCTTTTTTTAATATTTTTTATCTTTTTTTGTTAATTTTTTAAAAATTTTAAAATATTTTTTTGTTTTATCTTCTTTTTTTTTTTTTTTTTTTTTGTTTTATCTTTTTTTGTTTTATCTTTTTTTAGTTTTATCTCTTTTTTTGGTTTATCTTTTTTTGGTTTATCATTTTTGTTTTTGTTGTTTTATCTTTTTATCTTCTTTTTTGTTGTTTTATCTTTTTCTTTATCTTTTTTTAATATTTTTTGTTGTTTTATCTTTTTTGTCGTTTCATCTTTTTTGTTGTTTTATCTTTTTTGTTTTTCTTGTTTTATCTTCATTTAAATATTTTTTAATCTTTTTTGTTTTATCTTTTTAGTTGTTTCATCTTTTTTTTTGTTTCATCTTTTTTGTTGTTTCATCTTTTTTGTTGTTTTATCTTTTTTGTTTTATCTTTTGTTGTTTTATCTTTTATGTTTTATCTTTTATGTTTTATCTTTTTTTGTTTTATCTTTTTTTTGTTTTATCTTTTTTTTGTTTTTCTTGTTTTATCTTTTTTTTAATATTTTTAAATCTTTTTTGTTTCATCTTTTTTGTTGTTTTATCTTTTTAGTTGTTTTATCTTTTTTTTGGTTTATCTTTTTTTTGTTTTATCATTTTTGTTTTTGTTGTTTTATCTTTTTAAATTTTTTTATCTTTTTTGTTTTATCTTTTTTATTGTTTCATCTTTTTTATTGTTTCATCTTTTTTTGTTGTTTTATCTTTTTAGTTGCTTTATCTTTTTTGTTGTTTTATCTTTTTTGTTGCTTTATCTTTTTTATCTTTTTTTTTTTTTTTTGCCGAGGGAACCAAATGGCGCCGGAATCCCGGGAAGCTTCGCCCGCGCGGCGCTTTCAGGCCTAAAAATCGGGATTTTGGCTCATTTCGTGCGGGAAGAGAAGCGGGGCGGTTTCACAGCCCCGGCCTGGGGAAATCTCCGGGAAATCTCTGGGAAATCCTCGGGAAATCCTCGGGAAATCCTTGGGAAAACATTCCCAGGAATGTCCCCAGCGTCCCTCTGGGGCTTTGCCCTAAACCGTCACAAATCGCCCCAAACGGTCAAGTTCCACTTTTTTTTTTTCCCCTCCCTTTTCCCGCGATTTCTTTCTTTTCTTTCTTTCCCTCCATTTTATTTTCTCCCTTTATCCTTGTTCTTTTCCTTTAAATTTATTTTTCCAATTTTTCCCTCTTTTTCCCTCTTCTCCCGCACTTTTTGTTGCTTTTTTTTTTTCGTTTTTGTAGTTTTTTTTTTTTTTAATGAACGCTGCGTTTTCTTTTTGTTTCCCTTGAAAGTGACTCTGAACCCGCCTCTTTCTCCCCCGTCATGATCTTGAAATTCCCGGCCTATTCCCCTTTTTTTCCCCCCTCATTTATTCCCCATTTTCCCAATCCCCAAACGCTGGAAAACCCCAATTCCGGAATAATAAAGGAAAAAAAAAAGTTGGAGGTGACCACGACAAACTCCAAATCCGGTGGTTTTGGGCATCAAATTTTCGCTGGGAGATTAAAAATTCCCAAAAAATCCAACTTGAGGAGCCCTCGGTGGGAACCGCGCCACGGAAAAAAAGAGGAGAGAGGAAAAAATCGGGGAGAAAAAAGTAACTTTAATCCTCAATTCGCTGCGGGAAAAGAATGAAAACCCAATTTAAAAACGGCAGGGAAAGAATGAAAATTAAATTCAATTAAAACCCGCCGGAACCCGGAGAGTTTCGCTTTAAAAATAATTTTTTTTTCCGAGTGTTTTGGGCTGGATCGGAGAATTCCGGAGCAAAAGAGGCAGCGGCGGTTGGCGCTCTGCAAATTCCGGCTTTTTTCCCAAATCCGAGCTTTTTCTCCCCCCTCTCCGGCGGGATTTTTTTTCCCCCCTTCCCCCCGATGCGGTTTTATCCCAGAAATTCCAGACATTCGGGAATGAGAGCGGATAATTAAAAAAAGCTGCTGGGGCAGGGCAAGGGGAGGCGAAGCCGCTGCGCGGCGGGGAAAGGGGGAAAAAATGAATTAAAATTAAAAAAAAAAAAAAAACACAACAAAAAAATAAGGAAAATAAAAGAAAATTTGGATTTCACCTTTTTTTTCCTCCAGCGGGGGAAGCCGCTCGGGAAAAACCCAACTCCGAGGAGCTGAGGGGAGAAATTGGGAATTTTGGGGATTTTCCCCCAAATTTCTCTCCCCCAGCCCTCGCCCCGATTTTTTTCCTAAAAGGCCAAAACCGAGCGCGCCCCCCCAAGCCTCCCCAGCCCCTGCAGAGCCCGAAATAATCGGAATAAAATCAAAATTCGGCCGAGGAGCGGCGGCTCCGAGCCCGGAGTGGGACCGGGAGAAGGAGGAAGGAGCGGCCGAGGGAGGAAGGCGAAGGACGAAGAGGGGGTCAATAATTAAACCCTAATTAAACCATCATTAAACCCCCCTCCTTCCTTTCGGCCACAAAAAGCGGATTTTCGACCGATGACAGCGGAGACAGAATTAAGGGGAAAAAAAAAAAACAACCAAAAACCCAAAACAAAACCAACAAAAAAGGAGGAAAAAGCCGCACAAATGATTTTTATTTTTTACACCAAATCCCCCCCGTTTATCCCCGCTATAAAAACGCACCGGGGGGGCGGGGGGGAGGTGGGAATCGGGGCTGGGAAATCGGTGGAAAATCGAGGTTTTTCTCGGCCGGGTTTTGGCCCCCAGGCGGGGCTGGGCTAGTAAACGAGCGGGGCGGGCGAGCGGGGCTTTGTTCAACGTGAAGGTCCCGGCCGGGCGCGGGCAGATGTCGCTGTTGCTCCACCGGAGCCGCCGCCGGTGGCGACAACTTGACCCCCGTGACGTCCGCGCCGTCTGAATCATCAAGGCCATTTTCAATCCTCATTGGCCTGGGCGTCACGTGGGGGTGAGGGATGGAAGGCGAAAAAAAAAAAAAAAAAAAAAAAAAAAAAAGGGAAAAAGAAAAAAAACAACGCTTTAAAAAAATAAAAAAAAATAAAATAAAATAAAAAAAGAGGCGGGGGTGCTGGCGGCGGTGGGGGTTGGGGGGGTGGGAAGCGATGCGTGGGTAATTAAGAGGCTCGGATTTTTTTAGTTTTTTTTTTTTTTCTTCTTCTTCTACCCCCCCTCTTCTTTTTCTTTTTTTTTTTTTTCTTTTTTTTTTTTCCCTCTCTCTCTCTCTCTCTCTCCTCCTTCCCCCCCTCGCTAAAAAAAAGATGTCAGCCCCTGGCTGGAGTATTCCTCCCGCCAAGCGCTCCCGGAGAAAATGTCATGTCCCAACAGCGCGGCTCCCAACGCCTTCCTGATGGAGCCGCTGGCTCGCCCCGACCCCTTCGCCGCTGGCCCGGGGCTCTTCGCCCAGCCCGGCGACTTCTCGCCCCTGCGGAGCTGCGCGGCCCTCCCGAAACGCGACGAGGCCTCGCTGGGCTCCTTCCCGCCCTACCTGGCGCAGCTCGACACCTGGGCCGACCCCAAAAGCGCTTTTAGGATCGAGCAACCTGTTGCGCGGCAGCTGCCGAGCTGCGCCTTCCCCGCCGTCAAGGAGGAGGGCGGCTGCTGCATGTTCTCGGCGGAAAAAAGGGCGAAAAACCCCGACAACGTCGCCGAGGGCGCGCTCTTCCCCTCGCCGCTGGCCGAGCCCTGCCTGGGCGACCACGAGGTGCCGGTGGCCGGCTACTACCGCTACCCCTCGCTGGAGAAAAGCCCCGATCCGGCGGAATTTCAGGCGGGCCTCGAGGGCAGGAGCGGCCGCAGCGAGCGGCTGGAAGCGGCGCCGGCCGCGGCCGAGGGGGTTTCACCCAAATTCCAGCGGAATTGCCCCGAAAACGCCGGCGCGGAGCAGCCGCGGGGGGAAATCAAATCGGAAAAAACCAAAGCGAGCGCGGCCGAGGCGGAGAAGGAGATGAGTAAAAGCACGGACACGGCCAGCACCGATAATTCCGACAGCGAGGCGAAAGGTAGGGGAGGATTCGTCGTTTTTTTTCGTGAATTTTTGGCGGTGAAGGGGTTAAAATTGTCCCGGGACGCGCTCGCTGCCCCGCCGGCTTCTCCCGCAGAAATTGGGGTTAAAATAATGCCGATCGAGGATGCCTTATGGTGGGGGAAAAAAAAAAAATCTATATTCGGCCTCGAATGGTGGTGTTTGAAAATATATATTTATATATTCGGGTGTGAGAGGGGAGAAAGGGGAGCAGAGAGCGCGGTGGCTGCGGAAAAAGGATGGAAATTTGGTGTTTGGTGCAGAAAAAGGATGGAAATTTGGTGTTTGGTGCCAGAATAAAGGATGGAAATTTGGTGTTTGGTGCAGAAAAAGGATGGAAATTTGGTGTTTGGTGCCAGAATAAAGGATGGAAATTTGGTGTTTGATGGAGAAAAAGGATGGAAATTTGGTGTTTGGTGCAGAAAAAGGATGGAAATTTGGTGTTTGGTGCCAGAATAAAGGATGGAAATTTGGTGTTTGGTGCAGAAAAATGATGGAAATTTGGTGTTTGGTGCCAGAATAAAGGATGGAAATTTGGTGTTTGATGGAGAAAAAGGATGGAAATTTGGTGTTTGGTGCCAGAATAAAGGATGGAAATTTGGTGTTTGATGGAGAAAAAGGATGGAAATTTGGTGTTTGGTGCAGAAAAAGGATGGAAATTTGGTGTTTGGTGCAGGAAAAGGATGGAAATTCAGACTTTGGTGCAGAAAAATGATGGAAATTCGGAGTTTGTGGGCTTTGCTTTGGAACCGCGGAGATTTGGGGTGTTCTGGGCTCGGGGGGCTCTCGAGGGCGCGCTTGTTGTGATTTTCCAGGGGGGTGAACCCCGATTTTCGCCCCTTTTTTCAAGGGGAATTCTTCATTTCAGCGCGCGGGGCGAGATTTGGTTTCCTCTGGCGTTGGCTCGCAGTCAAAAAAAAAGAGAAAAAAAAAAAAAAAAGAAAGAAAGAAAGAATTAAAATGAAATAATGAAAATAATGAAGATAAAAAGGCGCGGAGCGGAGTTGGCAGCTCCAGGCGGGAATTGCGGCTCCTTCCAGGGCTGGGAAGAGGCTCCGGGAGAGGAAAAAAAGCTTTTTTTAATTGAACTTCTTCAATTTGTTTTGTCTCGTTGGCGGAGGCAAAGAAATGTTTCTGTTGTGCCGAGCAGATGTTTTGGGTTTGGGATTTTCCCGAGGCGAGGCTCGCACGGAAAGCTGTTGGATTTTTCGCTGCAGAGGCTGAAAATTTGGGATATTCGGGGTTTAATCCCTTTTTCATCCCAAACCGGGCAAATCCAGAGGCGGATTCAGCCAGCGGGAATGATGGGAATGGATTTTCTGGGGGGAAAAAAACCCCAAAAAAAACCTCAGGAAAATCTCGCTCGGATCTAAGGCTGGCTTTGCCTGTGCTGTGGGGATTAAAATATCCCAAAATTCCGGCTCTGTGCACCCCCCCAAAAAGTCCTGACCCCCAACAAAATCTCTCCTCCCCCACCGAAATCGGCCTTGGGGGCAGCGAAACCCAGAAATTCTCTTTTCTCCCCTCTTTATTTTGCACAATTCGCATTTCTGGTTCGGCATCCGGAGGGGAAATGATTTTATCTGAGGGCTGAGCTGCGATTACACACACACAAAAAAAAAAAAGAAACACCCGGCAAGTAAAAAAAAAAAAAAAAAAAAAAAAACACAAACAACAAAAAACCCACCACAACAAAGGGAAAAACCAGCAAAGTCAAGGTTATCAAAACCCCGCAAAGTTAATCTGCACAAAAGCGCCGGGAGAGGTTTTGGTGGGAAATAACCCCAAAAAAAAAGGTTTATTTTGGGCTGGATTTGCGCTGTGGGCGGAAAGAAGGCGAAGAGAAATGAATAAAAAGCGATTTGTCCGCTCGGCTGTTGCATTGGAGGGGATGCTCCGGGCTGGGCGGATTTTGGAGATTTTTTGGGGTCGCTGTCAGAGAAATTTCGGTTTGGGACGGTCAGGGGCGATTTGGGGCGGATTCGGGCGATTTGTGTCCATGAAAACCTCCCCAAGCTGCGATTTGCCCTTCTGTCGAGCCCCAGTTTTGGTGGTTTTTTTTAATAAAAACCCTTTTTCTGGTGGAATTTTAGCGTTCGGGGGAGGCGACTCCGGAGCTTTGGGGGCACTCGAGGTCCTGAAGGGCGAACCCCGAATTTTCAGGGAATTTCCCCAAATGCGGGGCCGAGGATTTGCTGCGATTCTCTTGGATTTTGCCCAGAATTGGGGCTCGGATTTTCCTTCCTCATGACCAAATCCAAGGATCCTCCGGTGTTTATTTAGGGCCGTGTGAGCCGCGGCATTTCCCCCGAATTTCCCCCGATTTGCCCCAGGTTGTGCCCTGGAAGGGAAAGCTGCGAAAATCGATTTATTTCACCCCAAAAATGTCCCCAAACCGCGCCGATTTCGGCCCCAGGAAGCGCCGAGAAAGGATTGGGGGGTTTTGGGGTGGTCTGGGGAACCCCAAAATTCATCAGTGACCGCAGGGAAATTGTAATTAGCGCTGTTTAATTGCCGTGGGGGAGGCAGGAGATCTTCACCCCGCGACCTTTGCGGGTTCCAGGCAGCGGAGGCGCCTTTGCCACCGATTTATTCCATAAAAACCCCTTTTTTTTTACCACCCAAAATCCGATTTATGTCCCCCAAACCCCGATTTATGTGCCCCAAAATCCCGATTTCTGTCCCCCAAACCCCGATTTATCTCCTCTAAACCCGATTCTTTCACCCAAAAATCTGATTTTCCTCCCCAAAAACCCCATTTTCCTCCCCAAACCCTGATTTATCTCCTCCAAACTCGAGGCTTCTCCCCCAAAACCCCATTTCCCTCCCCAAAACCCCATTTCCTTCCCCAAACTCAATTCTTTCCCCCAAAACCCCATTTCCCTCCTAAAACTCCCATTTTTCTCCTCCAAAACCCGGTTTATCTCCCCAAAACCCGATTTTTCTCCCCCAAACTCAATTTACCCCCTCCAAAACCAGGTTAATTTCCCCAAAGCCAGTTTTATCTGCCCAAAACTCGATTTTTCTCCCCAAAACCAGTTTTATCTGCCCACAACTCGATTTTTCTCCCCAAAACCAGTTTTATCTGCCCAAAACTCGATTTTTCTCCCCAAAACCAGTTTTATCTGCCCAAGCTCGTGTCTCTTTTTTAATCCCGGCACCCCCAGCCCCAAAACCCCTCCGGCACCGCCCCAACGCCTTCATTTAAACCCGGGCTTAGGGCCGAGTAAACCTTTACTTAAACTCGATTTTGAGCCGAATAAACCTTTATTTAAACTCGATTTTGAGCCGAATAAACCCTTATTTAAACTCGATTTTGAGCCGAGTAAACCTTTATTTAAGCTCCATTATTGGGCCGAATAAACCTTTATTTAAACCTGATTTTGGACCCGGTAAAAACCCATTATTTAAACTCGATTTTGGGCGGAATAAACCTTTTTTTAAACTCGACTTTTGGCCGAATGAACCTTTATTTAACCTCGGTTTTGGGCCGAATAAACCTTTATTTTAAGCCGATTTTCCACCGGATAAACCCCACTTTTTAAACCCGATATTGGAGGCCAATAAACCATTTATGGACCCCGACTTTCGAGCCGGAAAAACCAATATTTAAACCCGATTTTCGTGCGGAATAAACATTTATTTATACTCCATTTCGAGCCGGGAAAAATCGCTGCATACACTCGATTTTCTTGCAGAAAAAAACCCCGTATTTAAACCCCATGTTCGTGCAGTTTGAACCTTATTAAAATCCGATTTTTGAGCCCGGAAAAACCTTTATTTAACCCCGACTTCCGTGCCGGAAAGCCCTGGTAGAAAAACCCCATTTTCGTGCCGAATGAACCTTGTTAAAATCTGATTTTTGGGCCCAAAGAACTTCTATTCAACCCCTATTTCCGCGCGTTAAAACCCTCCTATAAACTCGATTTTCTCGTGGAAAAAAAAACCTTATTTAAACCCAATATCCGGGCCTAATTCAACCCCTATTTCCAAGTCTCAAAACCCTTGCCTAAAACCGATTTTTCTGCAGAAAAAACAAATTTAACCCCATTTTCTGTCCAAAAACCCCCAATTTGCTAGTAGAAAAACCCCATAAAACCCCATTTCCTCTCGGGAAAACCCTATATAACCCCATTTTCTCTCGGAAATAAAAATATTGTGGAAAAACCCCATATAACCCCATTTTCTGGTAGGAAAAACCCATATAACCCATTTTCTATCAGAAAAAAACCCATATAACCCCATGTTCTCTCGGAAATACCCTATATAACCCCATTTTCTGGCAGAAAAAAAAAAGATATAACCCCATTTTCTCTCAAAAAAAAACCAATATAACCCCATTTTCTCTCTGAAAAACCCCACGTAACCCCATTTACTGTCAGAAAAACGCCATATAACCCCATTTTCTATCAGAAAAAACCCCATATAAGCCTTTTTTCTCTCCGAAAAAACACATATAACACCATTTTTTAATTGAAAAACCCCATATAACCCCATTTTCTCTCTGAAAAAAACCCATATAACCCCATTTTCTCTCTGAAAACCCCATATAACCCCATTTTCTCTCGGAAAAATCCCATATAACCCCATTTTCTGTCAGAAAAAAAAAACATATAGCCACATTTTCTATTTGAAAACCCCATATAACCCCGTTTTCTCTCTGAAAATCCCATATAACCCCATTTTCTATATGAAAACCCTTTATAACCCCATTATCTCTCTCTGAAAATCCCATATAACACCATTTTCTGTCAGAAAAACCTCATGTTACCCCATTTTCTCTCGGAAAAAAAACCCATATAAACCCATTTTCTATTTGAAAACCCCATATAACCCCATATTCTCTGGGAAAACCCCCATATAACCCCATTTTCTCTCGGAAAAAAACCCATATAACCCCGTTTTCTATTTGAAAACCCTGTATAACCCCATTATCTCTCAGAAAAACCCCACATAACCCCATTTTCTATTTGAAAACCCCGTATAACCCCATTATCTCTCTCTGAAAACCCCATATAACCCCATTTTCTATATGAAAAACCCCATATAACCCCATTTTCTATTTGAAAAAAAACCATATAACCCCATTTTCTATTTGAAAACCCCGTATAACCCCATTATCTCTCAGAAAAACCCCACATAACACCATTTTCTCTGGGAAGAACCCCCACGTAACCACATTATCTCTCAGAAAAACCCCGTATAACCCCATTATCTCTCGGAAAACCCCATATAACCCCATTTTCTATCAGAAAAACCCCATATAACCCCATTATCTCTCAGAAAAACCCCATATAACCCCATTTTCTATTTGAAAACCCCGTATAACCCCATTATCTCTCAGAAAAACCCCCACGAAACCCCATTTATCTCTCAGAAAAACCCCATATAACCCCATTTTCTATTTGAAAAACCCCACATAACCCCATTTTCTCTGGGAAGAACCCCCGTATAACCCCATTATCTCTCAGAAAAACCCCGTATAACCCCATTTTCTCTGGGAAGAACCCCCACGCAAGCCCATTATCACTCAGAAAAACCCCGTATAACCCAATTTTCTATTTGAAAACCCCACATAACCCCATTTTCTCTGGGAAGAGCCCCCACGCAAGCCCATTTTCTATTTGAAAACCCCATATAACCCCATTTTCTATTTGAAAAACCCCACATAACCCCATTTTCTCTGGGAAGAACCCCCGTATAACCCCATTATCTCTCAGAAAAACCCCGTATAACCCCATTTTCTCTGGGAAGAACCCCCACGCAAGCCCATTATCACTCAGAAAAACCCCGTATAACCCAATTTTCTATTTGAAAACCCCGTATAACCCCATTTTCTATTTGAAAACCCCGTATAACCCCATTTTCTCTGGGAAGAACCCCCATATAACCCCATTATCTCTCAGAAAAACCCCGTATAACCCCATTTTCTATTTGAAAAAACCCATATAACCCCATTTTCTATTTGAAAACCCCGTATAACCCCATTTTCTATTTGAAAACCCCGTATAACCCCATTTTCTCTGGGAAGAACCCCCATATAACCCCATTATCTCTCAGAAAAACCCCGTATAACCCCATTTTCTCTGGGAAGAACCCCCACGCAAGCCCATTTTCTATTTGAAAACCCCACATAACCCCATTTTCTCTGGGAAGAGCCCCCTCGCAAGCCCATTTTCTATTTGAAAACCCCGTATAACCCCATTTTCTCTCAGAAAAACCCCGTATACCCCCATTTTCTCTGGGAAGAGCCCCCACGCAAGCCCATTATCACTCAGAAAAACCCCGTATAACCCCATTTTCTATTTGAAAACCCCACATAACCCCATTTTCTCTGGGAAGAACCCCCATATAACCCCATTTTCTATTTGAAAACCCCGTATAACCCCATTTTCTCTCAGAAAAACCCCGTATTAACCCCATTTTCTCTCAGAAAAACCCCGTATAACCCCATTTTCTCTGGGAAGAACCCCCATATAACCCCATTTTCTATTTGAAAAACCCCGTATAACCCCATTTTCTATTTGAAAACCCCGTATAACCCCATTTTCTATTTGAAAACCCCGTATAACCCCATTTTCTCTGGGAAGAACCCCATATAACCCCATTATCTCTCAGAAAAACCCCGTATACCCCCATTTTCTCTGGGAAGAGCCCCCTCGCAAGCCCATTTTCTATTTGAAAACCCCATATAACCCCATTTTCTCTGGGAAGAGCCCCCTCGCAAGCCCATTTTCTATTTGAAAAAACCCATATAACCCCATTTTCTATTTGAAAACCCCGTATAACCCCATTATCTCTCAGAAAAACCCCATATAACCCCATTTTCTCTGGGAAGAGCCCCCACGCAA
The DNA here is from genome assembly GCF_031753505.1 of Anomalospiza imberbis. Taxonomy (NCBI): domain Eukaryota; kingdom Metazoa; phylum Chordata; class Aves; order Passeriformes; family Viduidae; genus Anomalospiza; species Anomalospiza imberbis. Next base: position 6,784,447 of record NC_089702.1, read on the forward strand.
GCCCATTTTCTATTTGAAAACCCCATATAACCCCATTTTCTCTGGGAAGAGCCCCCTCGCAAGCCCATTTTGTGTCAGGAAGGCGGGACCCCGAGGGCCCCGTGTCCCGCGGGCACGCCGCCGCAGCGCGGGCTGACGCGGAGCTGTTGTCTTTGGCAGCGGAGGCGCAGGCGGAGGGCGCGGGGGGGACGTGGCTGACGGCGCGCAGCGGGCGCAAGAAGCGCTGCCCCTACACCAAGCACCAGACGCTGGAGCTGGAGAAGGAGTTCCTGTTCAACATGTACCTGACCCGCGAGCGCCGCCTGGAGATCAGCCGCAGCATCGCGCTCACCGACCGCCAGGTCAAGATCTGGTTCCAGAACCGCCGCATGAAGCTCAAGAAGATGAACCGCGAGAGCCGCGTGCGCCAGCTCAGCGCCGGCTTCAGCTTCAGCTGAGCGCGGCGCGCCGGCTGCGCGGCCTCCCAGGGAAACCGCCGGCCCTTCCCCTCCTGCTTGGGCGTTTTTGGGCTTTTTTTTTAATTTTTTTTGGGGTTTTTTTCGTTATTTTATAATTTTTTGGGTTTTTTTTTTGCTGTTTAATCTGTATTTTATTGGTTTTTTTTTGTTTTTATTTTATTATTTAATTTTGTTCCTTTTATTTTATTACTTAATTTTGTTCCTTTTATTCTATTATTTAATTTTGTTCCTTCTATTTCATTATTTTATTTTGTTCCTTTTATTACTTTTGTTCCTTTTATTCTATTATTTAATTTTGTTCCTTTTATTTCATTATTTTATTTTGTTCCTTTTATTACTTTTGTTCCTTTTATTCTATTATTTAATTTTGTTCCTTTTATTTCATTATTTTATTTTGTTCCTTTTATTACTTTTGTTCCTTTTATTTTATTATTTTATTTTGTTCCTTTTATTACTTTTGTTCCTTTTATTTTATTATTTAATTTTGTTCCTTTTATTACTTAATTTTGTTCCTTTTATTTTTTTAATTTTATTTTGTTCCTTTTATTTCATTATTTTATTTTGTTCCTTTTACTTTATTATTTTATTTTGTTATTTTAGGTTGTTATTATTTTATGTTGTTATTATTTTATTTTGCTATTATTTTATTTTGTTACTATTTCATTTTATTTCATTTTCTTTTCTTATTTTTTATTTTCTTATTTTCTTATTTTCTTATTTTATTTTATTATTTCGTTATTATTTTGTTTTGTTATTTTATTTTGTTATTTTAATTTCTTATTTTAGTTTGTTATTTTCTTTTGTTATTTTATTTTGTTATTTTATTTTGTTAATTTTCTGTTATTATTTTCTGGGTTTATTTTATTATTTCGTTTTATTATTTCATTCTATTATATCATTCTATTATTTCATTCTATTATTCCATTCTATTATTTTATTTTATATTTTCTTTCATGATTTCATTTTATTTTATTTTATTTTATTTTGTTTTGTTTTATTTTATTTTATTTTATTTTCTTCTTTTATTTCCCTTTATTCTTTTATTTTATTATTCCACTTTAATATTTCATTTTGTTATTTTATTTTATTATGTTATGTTATTTCATTTCCCCATTTCATTTCCTCATTTCCTATCATCATTTCCTTTCACCATCTCATTTCATCATTTCATTATTTCATTTAATTTCATTTCGTCGTCTTATTTTGTTCTTTTATTTCGTTGTTTTTATTTTGTTCTTTTATTTTCTTATTTTATTTTGGGGTGGGTTTTTTTTGTTTTGTTTTGGTTGGATATTTTTTTGGGTTTTTTTTGTTTTTTTTTGGTTCGTTTTACTCGCGCCCGCAAAAACCCGACACGCCGAAACGGCGAAAAAAATCAAATAAACCGAAAGGACCTCGAGAGGTTTTTTTGCGCTCTGAGCGCCACGAGGGGATTTTGCACCCCGCGGTTTCTCGGAGGGGAAATCAAAGGTGGAAAATAAGACAGTGGCAAAAAAAAAAAAAAGAAAAAAAAAAGAAAAAAATCACAAAATCCCGACTTTATCAAATATTTAAGTTATTTCCGCGCAGCACAAAGCAGAAGGACTTTTCCCCCAGGTGTGGTTTTTATGTTTCGGAGGGAATAAATGCCTCCTAAAGTTTGTTGGGTTTGGTTTCTTTGGTGGTGTTTTTTTTTTTTTTCCCCCCAAATCTTAGCGTAGCTTAGCCGTTGTACAATAAAAACGGCGAAAAAAGGGAAAAAGCGGCCAAAAAAAGGAGCAAAAAGATGGATTTCACATGGGTGTGTGTAAATTCGAGTCGCAGTGGGGACAGCTCCCGCCCGCAGCTGTGCAGCTCCTCCCAGGGAAAGCCATCCTTAAAATAAAATGAAATAAAATATTTAAAGGGAATAAAGGAAAAAAAAAAAAAGGGTGGGGTGGGGAGGAAAGGAAAAAAATAATTTAAAAAATCAGAGGATTGGGTGATCTGATGATGGGGGAAAAAAAAAGAAAGGAAAATAAAAAGTCCATTTCTAGTGGCTGTGGTATTTAAATATATCCTGTATGTGTTATCCTGTGCATGTATCTTCCTTTACGGAGCCAAAATAAATTTCATAGAACCGTGGACGAGTGGGTTCCTTAAAAAAAATGTAAAAAAAAAATCATTTATTTATTAATCTTTTTTTTTTTTTGGGGGGGGGGTGGGTGGGGTGGGGGGGTGAAGAACCATTTCTTCCCCACCTCCCCCCCCACCAACCACCTCTATATATATATAAGATTTTTTTCTTTTTTTTCCCTTCCTCTCTCTCTCTCTCTCTCTCTCTCCTCAAGACTCATCCTTTTAAGGCTTCCAGGAGCCTCTTCTCCTGGCGGGGGGATTTTAATGCGAGCGCGAGCCCCATAACGTTGATTTAAATATTATCCAGGTGACCACAATAAGTCAAGGTCATAAAACAGTAATGTCAGGACAGTCTCGGCGAGCGCTGGAGGTGGATTTTATGATCTGCAAATATAATGTGCCGCAGCAGTAAAAGATGCATTTAAAGGTGACGGTGCGGGAGGGAAGGGAGGCAGAGCCGGCGCGGCGACCTTGGGATGCGCAACTCCCTCCGCGCGGCTTTTTTTTTTTTTTATTTTATTTTTTTGGGGAGAGCTGCCCTGGGATTTACACCCCCAAAAAAACCGCGATCCGGGATGGCGGCCGCAAGGTAAGAGCGGAGATTTCTATCTCTGCGCGGATTTTATTTTTATTATTGCTGTTGTTGCTGCTATTATTATTATTATTATTGTTATTGTTATTATTATTATTATTATTGTGATATTTTCCCCTCCCTCCGCGCTCGGGTTTTCCCGCAGCCCCGCGCGTTTCCTGGCAGGGCTTTGCGCGCCTGGCAGCGGGATTTCCGCGCGGAAATTCCCGGTTTTTCCCCCCCGTTTTTTCCTCCCCCAAACCTCCCTTCCCTGGAAACTTGGCGGCGCGGAGGCTGCGCGGAACGCGGGGATTGCGGCAATTTCGGGGCGAACGGCAGGATTTGGAGGATTTGGAGGATTTGGAGGATTTGGAGGCGCGGTTCTGCGCGGGGTGCGGAGCCCAGCGCGGATTTGGGTCCCACTGCCGGCAGCCGCGGGGCTCTCGGGCCGCGGTTTTGGGCTACGCGAGAATTCCGCATTTTGGAGCTGATTTCCGAGCTGATCCCCCCCAGAATCGCCGCCGCGCCAGCGCTTAAATCCATTTACATTAAAGACTGACGTATTAAAAACGCCGCCTCGGGCTTTATTTTTATGAATTTTGCCATTTCCGAGCATTTCCCGAGCTGCGAATTTCGGGCAGCGAGACGCGCGAGGGGGCCGAAGGGAGACCAGCAACAAAGGGGCGAATTTCCTCCCTTCCTCTCCTTTTTTCCTCTTTTTTTCCCCCCTCTTTTCCCCCACCTTCCTCCCAGCCCCGTTTCCCCTCCCTCCTCTTCCTCTGGCCGCGTTTTTGGTTTTGTTTTTTTTTTTTTTTTGCCCTTTTCCGCCCGTTCTGACAGAAATCGCGTGGATGCCAGCGCAGCTGATCTGTGGTTTAGGTAGTTTCATGTTGTTGGGATGGGCTTTAGGCTCGGCAACAAGAAACTGCCTTAATTACGTCAGTTCGTCTTCATCAAGGGCAGCACCCGCAGCTCCGCCGGGCGCCCTAAAAAAAAAAAATATTCAAAAATATAGAAAAAACCCCGAAATCCCACCCCAAAATCCCCGTCCTGACGGGGATCGCCACCCAAACCTGCGCCGACCCCCCCAGCGCGCCCCTCGCGGGGATTTTTGCCCCTTTTTATTTTATTTTTTTGCCCCTTTTTCTTTGATTTTTGCCCCCTTTTCCTTTGATTTTTGCCCCTTTTTATTTGATTTTTTGCCCCTTTTTTATTTGATTTTTGGACCCTTTTTATTTGGTTTTTTTGGCCCCTTTTATTTGTTTTTTGGCCCCGATTTTCCCCTCTTTTGTTGCTGGGATGATGAGGACAAAAGCAGCGCTTTTTGCGCTTTTCCACCCCAAATTATCAGCGATGATTGGCAGAGCCTCAGCGCGGGGTGATGCCTTTTAAAAAATGAGAGAAAAAAAGGAAATTATTATAAATAAATAAATAAAAAATTAAAATTCCCTCCCCTTTTCCTTCCTCCCCCGTGGCGGCTTTTGAAATCCTAAATTTTAAAAAAAATTGATTTTTTTGAGCTGAGAAGGCGATTTGGGGAATTTTTGGGGGGGTTTGGATGAGGAGGGGGTGTTGGGGAGCACTCATTTTTGGGGGTCTGTGCCAGGAGCGCCCCTCTCGCCCCCTTTTGCTGATAATCCCAAAAAAAAACCCCCAAACGCGCAGGTGAAAAAGGGGGGAAAAAAGCAGAATTCGGGGGGTTTCAACTCCTCCTGCTGCCGGTGCCTCCAGCCAGCGATTAAATTTAAATTTCCCCCCTTTTTTCGCACGCTTTAATCTGGATTTCCAGCTGTTCTGTGGAGGCTGGATTGGGAATTCAGGAATGAAATCCTCTGGAATAAAAACACGGGGAAAAAAAAAATCTCAGGAACTGGGGCTGGAGGAAACCAGGCGTTTATATTTCAGGAGTAGAGGGGAAAAAAAAAGCTATTTTCCCCCTTTTTCCCCTTTAAAACGCGCTGGGAAAGTTGGGGAAGTTGTGCCAGCGTTTGAATGACCAAAAAAAAAAAAAAAAAAAAAAAAAAGGAAATTTGGGTGTGAAACGAACAAAAATCGCGGGGAAAGAGGAATCGGTGTGGTCTGAAAACGCCAGGAGGATAAAGTGGATTTCCGAGTGGAAAACTGGGGATTTTGGGAGCCTTTTCCCGCTGGTTTTGGTGGATTTGTGCGTCTTGGCACCCCAAAAACGCGGATTGTGCCGGAGTCGGGGTGAGCCTGAGAGGCGCAGCTTGGAATTGAGGCAAAACTCGGAATATTTGGGATTTTCGCTGCGGGCAGGTCGAGGTTCGGCCGGGATGGTGGAGTTTTGGTGGAGTTTTGGTGGAGTTTTGGTGGTGTTTTGGTGGTGTTTTGGCTGCTGGGTTGTGATTTTTCGGTGTTTCCCTCAATTTTGCTTTCTCCCTGAGGGCGAGCTTGGTGCGGCAGGAGTTGATTTCGATGGCGAAAATCGCGATTTTTTCCCTCAAACGGGGGCTGGGGCTGGGGATTGTGGCCCAAAGGAGAATAAAATGAATGCATTATTGAATATCTGCTTTTTATGCTCTGTTTGGTGTTAAAAATGCTCGGTTTAAAGCGCGGAGTGTCGCTGATTTTGCTGTTTTGGGGTATTTTCGTCACCCTGGGGGCAAAAAACGGAATTTAAAAGTCGCTGAAAGGGCAAAAGAAGCGGAAAAAAAAAAGAAAAGAAGAAGAAAACAACGACCCCACGCTGGTTTAAATTAATATTTCAACAGGAACAAGGTTGATTACTGGTAGGTTTAACCATAATTATTTGATATTAGTGCTGTGATAATTGAATGATTTAAAGGATTCATTACATTTATGATGAGTTTCGCCTTCTCGGGATTAACAATCTGCAGATTTCTCCCCCTTTTTTCTCCGAACAGCGTGAACCAGACAAACCAATTTCTATTCTCTGCATATTAAGATTGATTTTTATTTCCGAGCCACCCCTGGAGAGAGAGAGAGGAATAATAATAATAAATAAATAAATTAAAAAACAAAAAAGAAAAAAAAAGCAGCGAATTTTAAAATACGCTCAGCAACCCCGACCCCAGAAAAGCCATAAAAAGTTAAAATCTCCCCCACTGGTTTTTAATTATGAAATTAGAGCGGCGGAGGGGCGCGGGGGGGATTTATGGCTCCGAGATTTTCCTGGGATGCGCCGATTTTTTATGGAAAACCAGGAGTGCTGGCAGGGACCCCACGCTGTTCTCCGTGGATTTTCTATTTCTTGCTTCATTTTTGGCTCCGTTCTCCGCGTTAATTCCGCTTCCTCAGGGTCAAATTTCAGCGATAGCTCCGATTTTGGGTGATTTTCCTGGCGGCTTTTCCTGGATCGCTCCGCTCCCGGCAGGTGGAATCCCAAATCCCAAATTTCTGTGTGGGCGAGCATCGCCCCGGGCTGCATTTCTCCGTTCTGAGAGATAAAAAAAAAAAAGACAAAACACCTAAAAACCAACCCCAAAACGAGTTCAAAACACCCCGGAAAAGCGCCGGGGCTCGGAGAGGTCGCGCTGGTGAATTTTGGGGATTTTTGGGGAGCTGGGCTTTATTTTGGGGGGGATTGAATCAATTCCGGTTCCTCCCGGGGGGGGGTTGGGGTGGGAAAAAGCGCCTCAAGGTTTTTGCGGAGAGAGGAGCCGGAAAAGAGGGAAAAGAGGCGGAAAAAGGGGCTGGGAAATTGGTGGGGAAAACGCAGGAATCGGCCAAAGGCTGCGGCGCGGAGGGACCCGCGCAGGATCCGCGCAGGTACCGGCGAGGGAAGGGGCAAATCTGTGGGGATGGGACAAATCCTGTGGAAGGAAAAAGCCCTTAAAACCCTTAAAAAAAAGAACCTAAATAAAACACCTAAAAAAACCCTAAAACAACCCAAGAAAAAAACTTATAAAACCCTAAAAAAGCCCTTTAAAAACCCTATAAAAAACCCTAAATCAACCCCCCAAAACCCTTTTAAAACCCCTAAAACAACAACAACAACAAAACCTTTAAAACCCTTTCGAAAAACCTCCAAAAAACCCCGAAAAACACCCCCAAAAAAGCCCTAAAGAGCCCCTCAAAACCCCGTTTTTCGGCGCGCACGGAGCAGGCCGGGGCTGCCGGGCTGGAATCCAGCAGCCGCCGCCTCCGCCCTTCCCCCGCCCTCCCCCGCCGCTTTTTTTGGGGTTGTTTTGTCTCCTCCGAGGGCACCGGGCGCTGCCCCAACACCTTTGGGGCCGGGGGGGTGCAGACAATGGGGTGGCGCAGACACAACTCGCGCCCGTGGTTATCTATGCTAATTACAGCCTGTCTGGCGCAAACCTAATAAATGAATAAACGCGGCGGCGGAAAGAACCCAAAAATGTTTCTCCAGGCGTTGTTGGCCTCGCCTCTCTGGGTTCAGGCTTGTTCTCCGCTCGTCCTTTCATTTATTTTATTTTTTTTTTAATTTATTTTTTTATTCTCTTTGTGGGGTTTGTAATTTTTAATTTTTTTTTCCTCCCCTCCCCTTCTCTTGACCCGCCGTGCGCGCCGCACCCCCCCCCCAAAAAAAAAAAAAAAAAAAGGAAAAAAAAAGAAAAAAAATTAAATTAAAAATCCACAGCGATGCTGCGGAGATAAATGCGGATTTTCCGCCTCTCAGCGCGGCTGGGTGTTGGGGAATATCCGCAGAGCGGGGAGCTGAAATTTGGGGTTTATTTTTGGGGGGGGGGAAACCAGAACAGGACGCGCTTAAAGAAATGGATGGGAGCTTTAATTGCGGCTCGGAATTTATTGCGCGCCCGCGGTAGCTCCAGCGCTGGAGGAATTCGGACACGGGGGGGACGCGAGAGGGGGGGACAGGCACCCGAGCAGGTAAAAAACCCCCGCAGCGGAATTTTCCCGGGAAAATTGGGGGTTTCGGTACCTCCGTGGCGTTTCCGCGTTGGTTTCCAGCGGGGAATTGTTGTCCCGGGGAAGGTTTGCCGTGGAATAAATGTGATTTTTTTTTTTTTTCCCTTCATTTTTGTCGTTTTGTTTTTCCGAAGGGTTTTAGCCGGGAAGGAAAGGCAGCGCCAGATCCGCGGATGGCCCGAAATTGATTTTTTTTTTTTCCACCCGCATTTCTTCACTCCAAGAGACAATCCCGGGATAATCAAATATTCCGCAGCCTCTGGTGCATTGCGGGCGATTTTCCCCTTTTTTTGGGTTTTTTTAAGGAAAGGAGGGGAGGAGGAGGAACAAAAGGGAACGAGCGAGAACTTGGGCAGGAGGAGAGGAGAGGAAGGGACGGAAAAGGGACAAAGAGAGGCAGGAAAAGGGAATTTTATTCGGGGTGAAGGTTGGCAAAGCGGCCCTGGGGCTGCTCGGGGCAGATCCGCCCTCCCCGAGCGCCGATTTGGGGGAAAATCCCGATTTCGGGGAAAACCCGACCTTGACTGTGGGAATTGAACCGCGGCTCCGCGCAGGGATTTGGGGATTTGGGAATTTGGGGATTTTGTCCCTCCCCCCCGCAGTTCCCCCTTCCCCGGAGCCCCCCGGGGATCCCGAGGGGTTTGGGGACCCCCCCCTGGGAAAAGGGGGAATCTCCGAACCTTCCCCCAAATCAGGAACGGCTGCGGCTGCCTCTGCAAAAAAATGGAGATTTTTCAAAATCCCAAAAATAGCTAAAAAGGCAAAAAATCCCCCCAAAAGCAGCGCCAGCCTGGCCACGAGCGGGTTTATTCCTTTTATTTTCCTGTCCTCCCCCTCCTGCCCTTTTTTCTTCCTTTTAACATTTTATTTTTTTTTATTTTTAATGTATTTTTCTCGGGGTTATATTTTTGTCCCCGCTCCTCCCCATCAGGGCAGCATTTCTCAGAGCGGAGAGAAAAAATTTGGAAGCGAGAGGGAGGATCCCGGCTCGGGAAAATTTTTGAGGCACCAGGGCAGGATTTGAGCTCCAAAAAGGTGCCAGAAGTGGCCAAGACGGGGCTCAGACAAAGGCTGAATTTCCTGGAACCGCATCTCCGCTCACCTTCCTGTTTATTTTTATTATTATAATTGCCATTATTTATTGTTATTATTTTATATTCGAATTTTTTATCTCCGCCAGGAAATAATAAATCTCCAAACCCTGAGCTGAGCTCGCTCGGCGCTGTCGGAGTTTTCTTTCCTCCCCCCCCGCCCCGCGGATTCCAGAGCAGGGAAGGATCCGGGATTCGCCGGTTTCCCCCTCAATTCCCAGGAATCTCCCCCAAAAACCGTGGAATCCCAAAGCCAGAATTCCAGCCGGGAAAGGGGAACATTCCCGGAGCTCCCTGCAGAACGTCGCCCCCTCCCACGGCGATGCTTTCCTCTCCTTTCAGGGAAAAAAAAAAAATCAGATTTTATAGGGATTTAATATAGATTTTATAGGGATTTTATAAGGATTTTATAGGGATTTTATAGGGAGAGGGGGACATTTTCTTGGGGGGGTTCCCACCGCGGTGAATTTTATGGGGTCCCCCATCGTAGTGCTGGATTCCGGTGGCAAAACGCTGCCTTAAAACGCGTTTTTTAACCCCAAATCGAGTTTTCCGCCTGTTTTTAACTCCCAAATCGCCGTTTTTCGCCCCAAACCCGCGTTCCCAGCCTCCAAGCCGAGGCTTTAAGGTGAAGCGTCCCCGTCCCCGCTTTGTGCCGCTCCCTCCTCCGCATCCCCGCGCTCCGCCGAGACCTCCAGGGCGATTTTTATTAAATAATAATAAAAAAAAAAACCTTCCCCACCCCACTCCGGGGGAGGGAGGGAGGGGGTGAATAAATCCCGGTTTTTTTCCACGTGGAAATCCCAGGAATCGGCGCCTTTGTGTGACACCGGCTCCATCCCGTGACCTTGCCTGGCCGCGCCGGGCTCCGAAATCCGCCCCGAGCCCCGGCTCGGATCGCTCCCCGCCAGCTTTCCCGGCGGAATTCCAGGATTCCCGGCAGAATTCCCGCATTCCCGGCAGAATTCCCGTTTTCCCCCCGCTCTAAAAGCCTCCCGGAGCTCCCGATCCCGCTGCGGGGTTCGCTCCCTCCTTCCCCCTCTGCCTCCTTCTCCTTCCTCCCCTCTTTCCCTTCCTTCCCCAAGCCGCTTTTGTGAGGATTCCTCCTCAAAATGCTCCCCCGAAATGGGGAAACCCCGGGCGGGTTTTACCCCCAAGCTCCTCTCCGCTTGGAAAATGGGGGGAAATAAAAGAAAAATGAGGATATTTTGATTTTTTTTTTTTTTTTTTAAACTCCTCGTCGAGATGAAAAGAGCGGCGAGTGGAGGCCGGGGATTAACGGGTAAATGGGGCTCGGGAAAGGCCAAGGAGGACAGCCGGACCCTCTGGAATATTTCCCTTTTTTAGGACTCGCAGGAGCCTCAAAACGCAGCCAGGGAGAAATTCGGGTGGGGGGCAGCGAGGCGAGGACTTTTTTTGGGGAGAAAATCCGGAGTTTCCCTGCAGAAATTCGTGGTTTTCGCTGAAAATCCCGTTTTCCCCAGCAGCTCTGGGACATCCATTCCTTTATTTTTTTGGGGTTTTCCGCGGGGTGAGGTGTGGGGTTTGCGCTGGGGGGTGGTTTGGAGGGGTTCGGGGGGGCTTTTCCTCATTTTGGGCTCATTTTGGGCTCATTTTGGGCTTTTTTTGCCCCGTCCCTGCCCCTCGATTTTCCTCAGCTCTCTCCTCCTGCTGCTCGCGTCCCTCGCGCAGCCCAAAGGGGGGAAATGGGTGAAAATCGCGGGGTTTTGGGTGCGTGGGGCTGGAGCAGAGCCGCTCTCAGCGGTGACACTGGGGACACCCCCCTGCTCCTCATTTTTCCCTCTCCTCCCCAAATTGCCCCATTTCCCTCCCTGCTTTAGGAAACCCGAGGGGATGCAGAACACAGAAAATCCTTTTTTTTTTTTTTTTAATCAGAAGGGTTCTCTCTTTTTTTTTTTTTTTTTTTAATAAAATGCTGAGATATATATTTTTAAAGGGATTTTATTTTATTTCTTTTTGCTTCCAAAGAAATCGCCCGAGTCCCTTTTTTTTTTTTTTTTGGCGACTGCGCTGGGCGGGAGCTCCTCACCTACCTGTCTTTCCTTTCAAAAGCAAGGTTATTCCCTCAAAATGCAGCCAGGCATTTTTGAACGTTCTCGACTCCTCTGGTGCAAAAAAAAAAAACAAAACAACAAACAAACCAAAAAAAAAACCCCAAAAAAAACCCAAAAGTTTCCAGGCGTCACCCAAAAAAAAAAAGAAAAATAAAACAATTTTTAAAAAGGCAAAAATAAAAATAGAAAGCTCATGTGCCCAGCACGCGTTGCTGCTTCCTCCGTCCCCCCCCGAGCTCCCCGAGCTGCAAACTCCGTCCTGCGCTTTTATTTAATGAACGACACATTTATGAACAATCAAATGATCCTCGTAAAAATTTTATTGAAGGACATAAAAAACATCCTCGGCTCCTCCTCGCCCAACACCGCAGCCTCTGCCTTGCGAAAGCTCAGCTGTTCCCCTTTTTAGATTTTTTTTATTTTTAATTTTTTTGGGGGGGGATGAAGGAGAGGAATTATTATTATTATTATTATTATTGTTATTGTTATTATTATACACCCCCCTCTTTCTTTTTTTTTTAAAAGCCATCCGGAATTATCCATAATTTTATTTTCTGGCTGCTGGAGAGGCTCCTGGCTCGGAGCGGATCCCTGGAGCAGCCCTGGCGAGGAGACAGCGCTGCCAAAGATGACAAAAGCCGCTTTTTTCCCCCCGTTTTCGTCTCCGAGCTCCTCTTCCCCCCTCTCCGCTCCCTTCCGCGGCTGCGGGCGGGGGTCCCACCTCCCCGAAATTCGCTTTAATCCCCCCGGAGCCGCGCGGGGAGAGAGGACAGAGATAAATTGCGTCGAGAAATAGTTCCTGGGCCACCTTCCACAATTACCTTCCACCTTCCCTGCCTCTCGCTCGCAGCCTCGGGCAGAATCTCCCCCCTCCCAGCCCGCGGGGCTGAGCATCCCCGGCCGCCGAGCCGAGCATCCTCCTCCTCCTCCTCCTCCTCCTCCTCCTCCTCCCCATCTCCGCCCCCGTTTCCAGCCGCTTTTTTTTTTTTTTTTTTAAGGAAAAGCCGGGTGGCGTTATTAGATTAAAAAAAAAATAATAATAAAAAGAGGGTAAGAGAGAGGGGGAAAAGCGAAAAAAAAAAAAAAAAAAAAAAGGAAAAGAAGGAGGGAAAAAAAAAAAAAAAAAAAAAAGCCCTGCGGATTGATCCGGGCGATATTTTTGGGTAAATACAATCACGTGAGGCCGGCAGCCAATGGCGCGGTGGGAACGGCTGAAAAAATAATTACCTGCCCTGATTGTTCTATGAGCAGATAAAAAGTACACATACACTTCATACAATAATCCGATGAATGTAAAAGAGGGGGCGAGCGAACCATGTCGGCTTCGGGCCCCATCAGCAACTACTACGTGGACTCGCTGATCGGCCCCGACAACGAGGAGCTGCTCGCCCCGCGCTTCGCCGGCCCCGGCGCCGCTCGCCCCGCAGGATTGGTGCCGGACTGCGCCGACTTCCCCTCGTGCAGTTTCGCCCCCAAACCCGCCGTTTTCACCACCTCGTGGGCGCCCGTGCCCTCGCAGCCCTCGGTGGGCTACCCCCACCCGCACCCCGCGGGCCCCTACGGGCCGCAGGCGGCCGAGCCCAGGTACGTGCGGACCTGGCTGGAGCCGCTGGCCGGGGCCGTGTCCTTCCCGGCCTTCGGGGCTCGGCCCTACGGCCTCAAGGCGGACGCGTTCGGGCCTCCGCGGAGGGCGGAGTGCGGCCCCGCCGACGGCCGCGCCTACGCGGATTTCGTGTACGCGGCTCCCGGGGAGCTGCGGGAGCGAGCGGCGCAGAACATCCCGTCCTCCCCCGAGTCCGAGGCCATCGCTGCCGGCAAACACAAAGAAGAAAAGCACGAATTAGACCCCAGTAAGTCCAAGTCATTCTTGTTTACGACCGCGGAAGGCATTACGGCTTCCAGGACCCCACTCAATAAAATGAAATTACCTTAGAGAGAGAGAGAGAGAGAGAGAGGAGAGGGACAGAGCGCGACCCTAAAACTCCAGAGCCGCAGGAAGGTTCTGGGGGTTTCGGCGAGTCCACTTTGTTTTGGGCTCTTTGGGTTGTTTTTTTTTTTTAATTTTATTTTTTAATTCCCCTTTTATTCTTCTATATTTTTCCCCATTTTTTAAATTATTCCGCTGACGGGGCTGCTTCAATCATCACCCCCCCTCCCCCACTTTAAATTAAACCAATAATAGCAATAATAATAATAATAATAATTAATAATTCTAGGGGAAGAGCTTGCGTGTGCTAGAGGGGGGTGAAGCAGAGGGAGAAGAGTCTTTGGCTCCCAAAAAATCATTCCCACTTTCCAGGAACAAGGAAGAGTTTGGGGATGCCTGGGAGCGAGCGTGCGGATGTGGGGGTGGATTTTGTTGTTTTTTTTGGTTTTTTTTTTTAATTTGTTTTAGGTAGGGGAAGGGAACATCTCAGGGCGAACGCAGAGGCGCCCCTTTATCTCCTGGAAAAATCAATAAAAGCTCCGCGGTTATTCCTGAATTATCTCCCCCCCCAAAAAAAAAAAAAAATCCTCCACGTGGGAATGAAGGGAAAGGTGAAGCCTGGCGAGGGGGGCAAGTCAGGAATGAGGAGAAAAATCGGGATTTTAGGGCCAGCTGAGGGGGCAGAAGGCGGCGAGAGCAGGAGCTGCTGAGGAGGGAGGGGAAAAACCCACCAAAACCCCCAAAAAAAACCCAAAACCCAAGGCGGGAATCAGCAAAACCCCGAATTTTCCCAGGGGCAGCGAGCAGGTAACGGCCGCTGCTGAGAGAGCGAAAATCGCCTGGAATCGCCCCAAAAACCCGGCCGAGGGGAGCCGGGGAGGCTTTTTGGGGCGCTCTGGGGGGATCTGGGGGCGCTTTCGGGGGGTTTGGGGGCGCTTTTGGGGGATTTGTTTGGGGGATTTGGGGGTGGCGCCCCCGGGGCACCGCGGGGCCGCCGCCCGCGGCTGTGCCCGTGCCAGGCGGGCCGGTGCCACCCGGGCTGGGAAACTGAGGCAGCGAAATCCCCCCAGGGCTGCCCCAAACACCCCAAAGCACCCCAAAAAACGCGCCCGGGGGGAAGCGCTGCGGGCCCGCACCCCTGAAAAAAAAAAAAAAAAAACATTAAAACCGGCAAAAAAGCCAAAAGTAACCCCAAAAAATCCGATTTTTGCGACACCCCGCGTGTCATGCCGGAGATATTAAAAAAGCCAAGGCGGCTTTGCAGGTCCGGGAGAGCTTCTGGGGAAAGTCTTGGCGAGCTGAGGTTGTAAAAAGAGTTTATGGGCCTATGAAATGGTGGGAATTTTGACTTTTTATGACTTGTTCCTCGATTACCGCCAGCAGCAGCAGCAGCAGCCGCCATGTGGATCGTTATTATTATTATTGTTATTATTATTATTGTTATTTTAAACCCGCCGCGCCGCTTTTTTAAAAATTATTATTATTGTTATAGATATTTTTATTTTTACTAAAGTTAAAAAAAAAAAAATAAAGTGAGAACGGCAGCGAAAAGAGAAAAGGAAGTGACCCCCTCCAAAATAAACAGATTAAACCCTTGTGAAGGTCACTTAAAATATTTAGGTAAGAGCTGCTAATTAAACAGGTTCTGGCTGTAGGGCGTGGAGGGGGGAGGGAGAAATTAATAAGAAAAAAAAAAAGGCCAATTTTCTACATTGATTCCCCCACCCACAAAAAAAAAATTACAAAAAATTATTTAAAATATAAAAAAAAAAAAATTAAAAATATATATATAAAAAAAAAATCTTCTTTCTCAGACAACCCCGTGGCAAATTGGATTCACGCGCGCTCCACGAGGAAGAAACGATGCCCTTACACAAAATATCAGACCCTGGAACTGGAAAAAGAGTTTTTATTCAATATGTACCTCACGCGGGACCGGAGGTACGAAGTGGCGCGGGTGCTGAACCTCACGGAACGCCAGGTCAAAATCTGGTTTCAGAACAGGCGAATGAAAATGAAGAAAATGAATAAAGAGAAAAGCGATAAGGATCAGCAATAATAATAATAATAAAAAAAATATAAAAAATATAAAAGTAATAAATTAAAAAAAAAAAAAGTTTGGCGGAGAGAAACGAGGGTGGAGAGGGAAAAAGAAACAGCGTGGGGGAAAAAAAAGCAGGGAAAAAAAGGGGGAAAAAGGGGAAATAATGAAAAAAAGGGGCGAAATGTTTCTGACTTTGAATGTGCGGATGAATGTTTAGCGGTACAGGTTTGGGGACTCGAGGTTTTTCTAAAATGCGACTAAAACCAGAAAAAAAAAGAATAAAATGTGCCCGGGGGGGGTTTGGTTTTCTCTTCCTTTCTCCCGCCTTGCTCTGCCCTCAGCAAAAGCGGCACGAGAAGTACTTGAATTTTTATTTTGCTGTTTTTTATTATTATTATATTTTATGTCCTAAATTAAAACTTCATCCAGTATTTTGAAATTTTTTTCCTGATTTTTTTTTTTTTTTGGAATCCCGCGTGAATATTTTGTAAAAAAAAAAAAAGATTAAAAAAAAAGGAGGAAAAAGGAGGAAAAAGGAGGAAAAATACAAAAAAAAAGAAAAAGACTGGAGGGAATGGTGGCTCCCGATGCTGATGTTCTGTCACGGTGTTGAACGTTTCTGCTGTACCGATTTTTGTGTATTTTATTCTCGTCTCAGACCCGTTCTGTAATATTTGTTCTGTTGCCTATTGTAGAGCAGCTCTGTAAATATACCTTAAAAAAAAAAAAAAAAACAACAAAAAACACCCGAAAACAACAAAACGGAAAAAAAAAAAATCGGCCTTGGAGGTGTCTTTTTCTTTAAAAGCAGCCCCGGGGCTCGGCCCGAGCATCCCCGAGAGGTTTTTTAATTTATTATTTTTTTTTCCCCCTGCATTTTCCGTGCCCCAAACGCGGCGGTAAAAAGCGCTGAGGTAAGGGATCTGCGCGCCATCAATTTGGAGATTGCGATAATTAATTGTGCTAATTTATGGCCGCGGGCGATCGAAGGATGTGCTCGGGAAAAAAAAAAAAAAAAAAAAAAGAAAAAAAAGGGGAAAAAAAAGGGAAAAAAAAAAGGCTGGGGAAGAATGGAGGAGCTTGGCACAGGCTGGAAATGAGGGGGGGAATAATTAAAAAATCAAATTAAATATCCGGGGTGAGGAAAAGGGGCGGGGGGGGGAGGGAAAAGACATCGAGAAATCGCCAATTTTTGGGGCGGAAAGGCCAAAAAAAACCCAAAAAAGCAAATCCGCGACCCCCCTTCCTTTTTATTTTTGCTGCGGGAGGGGGAAATTATTAAAAAAAAAATTACAAAAAATTGGGGGGAGGCTCAGAAAGGTGAAAAAAAAAAAACCCGGGGGAGGGAAATCCGGGTCCATCCCCGGCCCCTCCCGTCCCGGCGCTTCCCAGGCTGGGGAGAGGCAGGAAAAAGGAGCAGCGAGCGGTGTTTAATCAGAAAAACGCGGCTTTCGAGGTGCCTTTCTTTAATTAAATGAGCCTTGCGATCGCCTTAATTAGGACCAGACCGTTCGTCGCCCTCGTCCCGTTTTTTTCCCCCAAATCCCCCCCGCCTTATTCCCAAAAAAAAAAAAAAAAAAGAAATCTGGAAGCGATTATTCCTGCTGATCCGCTAAAATATCGCTCTTTAATATTTCCCTGCTTCTGAGGGTTTTTTTTTCTGTTCCTTCCTCCTCCGATTTGTGTCGTTTTTCCCAGGGTTTTGTCACCGAACAGGAGCGCGGGGAGAGAGGCACAAAAATCCTTTTTACGATCCCAGTTTTGTGCCAGAGGAGAGGGAAAAAAAAAATAAAAACAAACCACAAAAACCTTAACGAGAGCGCCGTGAAACGCTCAGGGTGGAAAAGATTTTTTTCTTTTTTTTTTTCAAGCCGAGAGGGAGATTTATGGCCGAAAAAATAAATAAAATAAAACAGGAGGGAAAAAAAAAAAAAAAGGGGGCGCAATCTTTCTACTGAAAGGCGATTTTTTAAACGAAATTATTGCGATTATTGCTGTGATGATTCTTTTCCGTTCTCCGCCCGGAATAAAGAATAAAACCGCCGCCCTCCCCGCCCGTTTTAGCGTCGTTAATTAATTAATTGATTAATGAAGAGCCGGAGGCCGGGTTGAGCGGCCCGGAGGCCGCGGGGCAGGGGCGGCTTCAGGGCCGCTGGAAGGGCCGCGAGCCCCGCGGAGCTCGCTCCGGCCCCGGCCCCGGTCCCGGTCCCGGTCCCATTCCCGGCCCTGTTCCCATTTCCCAGCCTTGTCCCCATTTCCCGGCCCTGTCCCCTCTCCCCACCTCTGTCCCCCTGCCCAGCTCTGTCCCCATTTCTGTCCCCATCCCCTGCCGCCCCCTCCCCATCCCTGTCCCCATTTCCTCTGGCCCCCTCCCCAGACCTGGCCCCTGTCCCCATTTCTGTCCCTGTCCCCCTGCCAGCTCTGTCCCTGTCCCCCTTCCCGTCCCTGTCCCCATTTCCTCTGTCCCCGTCCCCAGTTCTGTCCCCCCTCCCTGTCCCTGTCCCCCTCCCTGTCCCTGTCCCCCTGCCAGCTCCGTCCCTGTCCCCCTCCCCACCTCTGTCCCCATCTCTGTCCCCAAGTCCTCTGTCCCCCCATCCCAGCCCTGTCCCCAATTCCTCTGTCCCCGTTCCCATTTCCCCATTTCTTCATTTCCCCATTTCCCAGTCCCCATTTCCCCATTTCCCAGTCTCCATCCCTGTCCCCATTTCCGCATTTCCCCATTTCCCAGTCCCCATTTCCCTGTCCCCTCCTGTCCCCACTTCCCCATCTCCTGTGTCCCCACTTCCCCATTTCCCTGTCCCCATTTCCCCATTTCCCCATCTCCCCTGTCCCCACTTCCCCATTTCCCTGTCCCCATTTCCCCTGTCCCCATCTCCCCTGTCCCCGTCCCCTCCTGTCCCCATCCCCGTCCCCTCCCCGCGGCCACCGGGGGCTCTTTTAGGGCCCCTTTGTCCGCTTTTAGGGCTTTCCCTTTGTGGGGCCGCGCGGTTCGGTCATGTGCAAGGCCCGCGGTCCCCTCCGCCCCCCTGCGCGTCCCCTCCGCCCCCCTGCGCGTCCCCGCCGAGCCCGGGGGACTCCGCTCGTAAAATCCCCTTTGGCCCCTTTGGCCTCGGCCCTTCCATTTCTGCTCCAAAAAAAAAAAAAAACAACCCCAAAAACCCATAAACCAACCCAAAATCCGCACGGAGCCGCGCTGGAGTGGGTGGGAATAAATTACAATTATGGTTGAAAATCGCCACCCGGCGGGGCCGGGTTCTGGCGGCCGCGAATGCGTCAAAAAGCGGCGATTTGGGGTTTTTTTCCTGACATATGGCGCGTGTGTGCAGCCGCATACTGATACAGCCTTTGTGTGCGCACCGCAGCCTCCCCCGGCCCCCCAATGTCGCGAAATTCCCGAAAAAAACCCCAAACCCCAGCGGGAATCGCGCTTTTCCCACCCCGTGCAACCCAGGAGGGGCAGGCACAAACCCCCCAAAATTTCCCCCCAACCCCAAGGTGAGATTTTTATTTTTTGGAGCAGAGAGAACGGGCGGGGGGAAATCCACCAGCAACAACAAAAAATTAAAACCACAGCGCGTTTTTTAGCGTGTTTTTGGGCCGCGTCGTAGGTTTTCTTTTTTTATTTTTAACACCAGATATTGCAAACACAAATCTTTGGGTTTTTTTTTTGGGGGGTGGTTTTGGGGCGCGTCGGAGTTGTTGTATTTTAAAATTTTTTTTTGTGTGTGTGTGTGTCTTATTTTGTTGGTTTTTTTTTTTGGTGTTTTTTTTTTTTTTTTTTTTTAATTTCTTTTGTGAAGGACACAAAAAAAGGGCCCGGGAGGCTGCAGCTGGCCAGAGGTGCATTTCCGCAGCCCCCAAAAAAATGCGATTTTTACAGCTCTGTTTGTCTCCCTGCTATGCGGGGCTGAATAGGGGCGAACAAAACCGGGCCGGCCGTGGCTAGACGTCTGGCCTTAATTGCTTTATGGGGTAAATAAGGTGCGCGCTCTGCCCTTTGAAACCCGATTTTTGGAATGTTTTGTCTACAAGCTACAAACAACAGACCCCCCTCGGGGCCCGGAGGGGATGGGGGGAAAAAAAAAGGAGGAAAAAAAAAAAAAAAAAAGGGAAAAGCGGAGCTGGAGTCGAAGGTAAAACGGGTGGGAAGGGAGGGGGCTTTAGGGGGGAAAAAGAGGGGGAAAAGGGGTTGGGGGGAAAGGGGGGTTTGAAGGGGGAAAAGGATAGGGGAGAAAAGGGGGATCTGAGGGGGGAAAAAGAGAAAAAAGGAGGAAAAGGAATAGGGGAGAAAAGGGGGATTTGAGGGGGGAAAAAAGAGAGAAAAGGAGGAAAAGGAATAGGGGAGGAGAGGGGGATTTGGGGGGGAAAAGAAGAGGGGGAAAAAGGGGGATTTGAGGGGGAAAAAAGAAAAAAGGAGGAAAAGGAATAGGGGAGAAAAGGGGGATTTGAGGGAGGAAAAGAAGAGGGGAAAAAGGGGGATTTGAGGGGGGAAAAGAGAAAAAAGGAGGAAAAGGAATAGGGGAGAAAAGCGGGATTTGAGGGGGGAAAAGAAGAGGGGAAAAAGGGGGATTTGAGGGGGGAAAAGAAGAGGGGAAATAGGGGGATTTGAGGGGGGAAAAGAAGAGGGGAAAAAGGGGGATTTGAGGGGGGGAAAAAGAGAAAAAAGGAGGAAAAGGAATAGGGGAGAAAAGGGGGATTTGAGGGGGGGAAAAAGAGAAAAAAGGAGGAAAAGGAATAGGGGAGAAAAGGGGGATTTGAGGGGGAAAAGGGGGAAAAGGGAGAGAAAGAATAGGGGAGGAAAGGGGGATTTGAGGGAAAAAAGAGAAAAAAGGGGGAAAAAGAATAGGGGAGAAAAAGGGGGGAAGGGGAAAAAGAGGGAGAAAAGGGGAAAAAAGAATAGGGTAGAAAAGGGGGATTTGAGGAGGAAAAGAGAAAAAATGAGGAAAAGGAATAGAGGAGGAAAATGGGATTTGAGGGGGGAAAAGAGGGTAAAAAGAGGAAAAATGAATAGGGGAGAAAAAGGGGGGAAGGGGAAAAAGAGGGAAAATAATAGAGGAGAAAATTGGGGGGGAAGGGAATAAAGGAGGAAAAATAAGAAAAAAGGGGGGAAAGAATAGGGGAGAAAAGGGGATTGGAGGGAAAAAAAGGGGGAGAAAGGAGGATTAAGGGGAAATGGGAGAAATAGGGGGAAAAGGGGAAATGAGGGGGGAAAGGAGAATGGAGGGGGGAAAGGAGAAAAGGGAAAAATGAGAAAAGAGAAAAAGAAAAGGGAAAAGGTGGGAATGAGGAGAAAAGGAAGAATGGAAGGGGGGAAAGGAGGGAAAGAGGGAAAAAAGGGAAATAGGGGTATAGAGGGGGAAATCGGGAAAAAAGGAGAAATGGGAAAAAAGGGGGGTAAAAGGGGGAAAAATAAGGGAAAATAAGGCGCCAAACGAGTGGGGGAAAGAATCAAAAATGGGATTTTTGGACCTAAAATCGTTCCCTGGGCCCCCCCACGTCTCCGCGGCGCTGCGCGGGCGCGGCCGCGAGGTGGCGCTGTCGGCCCAGGGTTCGCGCAGGGGCCCCTCCCCCCCCCCCCCCCCAATTCCGCACCCGCGGAGCGACCCCGCGACCCCCGCGCTGTCCCCGTCCCCCCGCTCCCAGAAACCCCCCAAAAAACCGCCTTTTCCCAATCCTTTCATGCGTCCTTCCATTCATGTTTTAATCTATTCCCTTTATTTTTCAATTCTAATTTTTTTTTTATTTTAAAATTTTTTTTTAACAGAGATGAATTTCGGTTTAAATCCGCGTTTTTCGTATTTCTCCCCCCCCACCCCAACTTTCTCCTTGGGAGGTGCACCCAGCATCCGAGCGCGTAAAATCTCCCCTCCCCCTAAAAAAAAAATAATTAAAACGCTGTTTAAAAAAAAAAAATCTCATTTTTTGGAGCGGTTGCGGCGCTGATTTTTCCTCATTTCCCCCCCTTCCTCCTCGTTATTTACGCCCCTCACGTCTCCCGCCGCGCTCCGGGGTGGGGAAGCAGAAAATGACATTTTCCAGTGAAGGTCAGGGCAAAAGGGAGGAGGGGGGGACAGAAAATCCTCAAAACCCAAGAAATGCCCCCAAAAAACCCCAAAACACCGCACCCCAGACAAAGAGCAGCCCCCCAAAAATCGGGATATGCACTTAAAAATAAAATAAAATAACAGCGGGAATTGCGTTTTTATCGTTCCCAGAAATCCTGGAGGGGCCGGGGGGGCTCCTTTCACCAAAATCCCGATGTTTATCGCCAGCTTAAAATGAGATTTTTTTGGAGGGAAATGAGCGCTTTTATCCAGAAAAACCAAAAAAAAACCCCAAAAATTCTTTCCCCCTCCCTGAGCTGAAAATTCCAATTTATTTTCGCCCCTGGTTCGGCGCTGGGGGTTTAAAAATAGAAATTATTGATTAGGGAGGGGAAATTCGGTCACTGGGAATTGCGGAGCCTCTCTTGTCCTTGGCTGCTCTTCCCTCCCTTCATTTTGGGGGAAAAACGGCGGAATTTGGGGAAAAAGGAGCCGGAGCCGGGGAATTCTGCACAAACCGGGAGGGTTTGGGGCGGTTTCGTGCCAGAAAATGGGAATTTCGCGTTAAAAATGGGAATTTTTGGGGGCTGGGTGGGAATGAGTTCATTGTCTGCCCGCACAGCCCCCCCCTCCCCGCGCCGCCTTCTCCGGGGGAAAAATGGGGAAAAAATGGGGAAAAATGGGGAAAAATGGGGAAATCGGCTCAAGGTGGACTGGGGGTTGTTCCTATCCTCGGGGAGGTGTGTGGGAAAATTAAAGAAAAATTAAAAAATTATTTTAAAATTCCAATTTTTAACCCATCCTGAGGCTGGAGCCACCCCAAAGGCTGAAAATAAACCCGAAAATGTGATTTTTTGCAGGGCAGGGAAAGCTCGAGGTTGAGGAGGTTTTGTGGAAATCAGAATTTAAAGCATTCTGAAAATAATTTAGGTGTTTTTCTTTTTTTTTTTCGGGGGGGGGAAAGGATTGGGAGGGCTCGGATGGGGTTGGCGTGATGGAATTTTGGGGGGATTTGGGGCATTTTTGGCGTCTCCGCAGCAAAAAATCCTTTGAGAAATGCTCTCCTCCCTCCCTAAACCTGAAAAAAGAAAACCCAAAAATGAACAAAAAGCCTCGGATTTTGGGGTGATTTCGGGGTTTTCAAGCAGTTCCGTCCACGCTAAAGTTTGCAGGGGGTGGTCACCAATTAAAAAAAAAAAGAGGCCCGAGGGCTCAGAAATGGGCTGGAAAAGGGGGAAAATGGGAAAATCGGGATTTTGGGCTGGAAAAGGGGGAAAAGGGGTCTGGGGTGGGTTTGGTGGGTTTTGGTTGTTTTTTTTTTTTCCTTCTTTTTTTTTGTAGTGCTCACAAAGGGCAGCCTGACTTTGCCTCCAAAGTGGAATTTTTTTCAGGCAAAAATTCAATTTATCCCCTCGGAATTCCGTCCCTGGCAATTCCAGAGGATTGGGTTAAACAGGGGGAGAGGGAGGTGGGGGGAAATTGGAGGGGGAAAATGGAAATAAATGGAATAAAATGGAAAAAAACCTCGGCGGTTTTGTGGATTTATTCGCTCCCCAGCACAGAGAGGAGCGGCCGATCCAGAGGGGGGAAAATTCCCGGGATTTTCGCTCCAGTTTTGGGGTTTTTTTGGGTTTTTTTTGGGGGGCTTTTGTTTGGTTGATTCCCAGCAGCACCAGGACAGCGAGAAAAATGGGGGGGGGAAGGGGAAAAATGGGAAAAATAGGATAAAAATAGGATAAATTGGAGGGAAAATGGGAAAAAATAGGAGGGGAACTGGGGAAAATTGGGGGAGAAAAGGATAAAATTGAGGAAA
This sequence comes from Anomalospiza imberbis, assembly GCF_031753505.1. NCBI lineage: Eukaryota > Metazoa > Chordata > Aves > Passeriformes > Viduidae > Anomalospiza > Anomalospiza imberbis. The sequence continues at coordinate 6,807,439 of NC_089702.1, forward strand.
AAGGGGAATAAGGGTGAAAATAGGAGGGAAAGGGGAAAAAGGGAAGAAAAGAGGGGAAAATGGGGGAAAAGGAGGGAAAGGGAAGAAGGAAATAAAAGGAAGATAGAAGGGGAAATAGGAGGAAAATAGAAGAAAACAGAAAGGGGAAAAGAAGAGGAAAAAAGGAAAATAAGGTGGGGGGAAAAGGGGAGAAAAAACAAAATAAAAACAAGGAAAAGGGGGAAAAAAGGGAATAAAGGCAAAAAATAAGGGGGAATTTAGGAAATCTGGGAAAATAAGGGAAAAAAAGAGGAACCCCCCCTCAGGGCCCCCTCCCCTGTGCAGGTGGGACCCCCCAGCAATGACAACAACACCAAAAACCCCAAAAGCACCGAATCAACCCCAAAATCCCCCCGGGAGCCCCGGGTTTGGGGTTTTGGGGTGCGGGGGGTCCCGGGGTTGGGATTTACCTGTTCAGGTGACCCGGGGTCACCTCCCCTCTGCCCGGAAGGAAAAGGGGGGGTTGGGGTTTGAGATTGGGGGTTTTGGGGTTTTTTAGGGTTTTTTTTTGGGGTCTGCTGGCGCCCACTCCCCCCAAAACCGCGGATTTTTGGGTTTTCGGTGTTTTTTCACCGCCGCCCCCAATGAAAAAAGCGGAATTTTGGGGTCATTTGGGCGCTGTGAGGTGGAGAGAGGAGAAGGGAGAGGAACTGGGGGGAAAGAAGGGGAAAAAGGGGAAAAAGGAGGGGGTGGAAAGGAGAAGAAAATAAAAGAAAAGGAGGGGGGAAAAGAGGGGAAAAAGGAGAAAAAAGAAAGGAGGGAAAATAAGAGGAGAGGGGGAAAAGGAGGGGAAGAAAAGGAGGGGGGAAATAGGAGGGGAGAAAAAAGGAGAAGGAAAAAAACTGGGAAAAAAGGGAAAAGAGGAAGGGAAAAATAAAGAGGGGAGAAAAAAGGAAAAAAGAAAAGGAAGGGAAAAAAAGAAAAGGAAGGAAAAAGGGAAAAGGAAGGAAAAAGGGAAAAGGAAGGGAAAAAGGGAAAAGGAAGGAAAAATGAAATGAAAGAAAGATGAAAAGGAAGGGGGAAAATGAAAAGGAAGAAGAAAAAGAAGGGGAAAAAACAAAAGGAAAGGGAAAAATAAAAGGAAAGGGGAAAAATGAAAAGAAAAGGAAAAAAAGAAAAGGAAGAAAAAAGAAAAAAGAAAAGGAAGAAAATAAGAAGAGGAAGGGGAAAAGAAGACTAGGGGGAAAAAGAAAAGGAGGGGGAAAAAGAAAAGGAGGGGGAAAAAGAAAAGGAGGGGGAAAGGAAGGAAAAAAGAAAAGAAAGGGGGAAAAAGGATGGAAAAAATAAAAGGAAGGGGGAAAAAGGAAGGAAAAAAGAAAGGAAAAAAAGAAGGGAAAAAAAAGAAGGAAAAAAAAAAAAAGAAGGAAAAAAAAAAAAGGAAAGGAAGGGAAAAAAAAAAGGAGCAGAAAAAAAAAAAAAAGCCACACCGCCGGGATTTTGAGGAATTTGCCTGTGGTGTTAAAGGGAAGGAGCAGAGTTCCAAGAGAAATTGAGAGAGAGAGAGGGAGGGAGGGAGGAGAGCTCTACCTACCGACACAGCAGCAGAGGAGTCAAGAGCACCGAGCACCGGAGCCACTCGGAGCCACCATGAAACGCCTTTGAGAGCGCGGTTAAAAAACAAAACAACAACAACAACAACCAAAAAAAAAAAAAAAAAAGACCCAAAAAAAAAAAACCAACAACAACAACAAAAAAAAAATTTACCGACAGCGGCCACCCTCCAAAAAAAAAAAAAATTCTTAAAAAAAAAAAAAGAAAGAAAGAAAAATAGCCACTCTTTAAAAGAAAAAAAAAAAGCGCAGGACTTCAGCAGTCTGAGGGACAAACCTCGCTTTGCTGCTTTTTTTTTTGATTTTTAGGGTTATAGCGGATTTTTAAATTTTTTTTTCTTGAGAGTTAAACCCTTTCTTTTTAGAATTAAAGAGTGTTTCTTTCAGGGCTAAAGCGGTGCTTTTTTTCAGGATTAAACCTTCTTCCTCTTCTTTTTTTTTTTTTTTTTCCTCCGAGGATTACAGCAGGTTTTTTAAAGAATTTAACAGCGTTTTTTTCAGCATTCACCCGGATTTTTTTTTTTTTTTTATAACTAGAGCGGCGTTTTTTTCACAACCAACCTTTTTTTTTTTTTTCCTTTTTTTTTTTTTTTTTTTTTGAAGACTCGAAGCGGGGTCTCTTCAGACCCAAACCGGATTCCTTATCAGAGTTAACCCGGATCTTTTTCCACTGTTAAACCTGATATTTTACCAGCGTTAACCCGCATTTTTTGCAGAGTTAACCCGGCATTTTTTATTTTTTTCGCAGAGTTATCCCGGATTTTTTTTTTCCCAGCGTTAACCCTGATTTCTTTCAGCGTTAACCCTGATATTTTCCCAGCTTTCTCCTGATATTTTTCCAGCGTTAACCCTGATATTTTTCCAGCGTTAACCCTGATTTCTTTCAGCGTTAACCCTGATATTTTCCCAGCTTTACCTTGATATTTTTCCAGCGTTTCCCTTGATATTTTTCCGGCGTTCCCCCCGATTTTCCCCCATCCATCCCCCCCCGAATCAAACCAAACTCCCCCCGATTTTCCCCAGCACCAAACCCCATTCCCCCCCACGACCACCCCCTTCCCCCACCATCAACCCCCATTTCCCCCCTCCGCCACCCCTCGCCCCCAACCCCCTTCCCCCCGCTCCCTTTAACCCTTCCCGCGCCGCTTTCCCCCCCACCACCACCCCAATTTCCCCCCCTCCGCGCTCCCCTTTTTCCCCCTCTCCCCCGTCTTGCATGCGAGGGTCATGAGTTCCTACTTCGTCAACCCCCTCTTCTCCAAGTACAAAGGCGGCGAATCCCTGGAGCCGACCTACTACGACTGCCGCTTCCCGCAGAGCGTGGGCCGGAGCCACGCCGCCGTCCTCTACGGCCCCGGCGGCGCCGCTCCGTCCTTCCAGCACCCCTCGCACCACGTCCAGGAGTTCTTCCACCACGGCGCCTCGGGCATCTCCAACCCTTCTGGCTACCAGCAGAACGCGCCCTGTGCCCTGGCGTGCCACGGCGATGCCTCCAAGTTTTACGGCTACGAGGCGCTGCCGCGGCAGGCGCTGTACGGCGCGCAGCAGGACGCGCCCGCGGTGCCCTACGCGGACTGTAAATCCTCGGCCGGCGGCGGAGGAGGAGGAGGAGGCGGCGGGGCCGAGGGGCAAGGGGGGCACCTCAGCCAGAGCTCGTCGCCCAGCCTGATGTTCCCGTGGATGAGGCCGCACGGTGAGGCTCGGGGGCAGAGGGGAGGTGCGGGGCGGGGGGGGTTTTCCTCTGCTTTCTAAAATTTCCTTTCAATCTCTGCTCGAATTTCTGGCTGAATTTTTGTTGGAATTTTTGCGCCAGTTTTTCTTTGAAAATTTTTAAAGTTTTCTTTTAATTCACATGCAAATTTTTCTTTTAATTTTTGTTCGAATTTTTGTTCGAATTTCTGTTTAAACTTTTCTTCTAATTTTTCTTCGAATTTTTGTTTTAAATTCTATTTTTGTTTTTTTTTTTTTTTTTGAGGGGGGTGTTCCGTTGGTTCTGGTAATTTTTGTTGGTTTTTGTTTGGTTGGGTCTTTTTTGTTTGTTTTTTTCTTGGCGGTTTTTTATTTCTGAGATTTTTTTTTTTTTTTTTTGCATTTTCGGAGGTTTTATTTATTTACTTTTAAGGGATTTTAAAGGGATTTTTTTCAGGGTCTTTTTTTCCAGGGTATTTGGGGGCGTTATTTATTTATTTATTTATTTAGTAAGGAATTTTAAAATTTTTTTTTCCCTAGATATTTGTGTTTTTTTTTTTTTTTTTTTTAGTTTTTTGGGGGGTTCTTGTGGTGTTTTTTTTTTTTTTTTGGTGGGGTTCTTTTGGGTCTTTTTTTTTTTGGGGGGGGGTTTAGGTCTAATTTTAATGGTCTCGCTTGTTTTGGTGGGGTTTGGGGTGGGTTTGGGGCTGTTCGGGGTCGGTTCGGTGTTGGCTGGGTCGGGTTTGGGTCGCTTTTGGTGCCGTTTGGGCTCTTTCGGTGCCGTTTGGGCTCTTTTGGTGCCGTTTGGGTTCTTTTGGTGCCGTTTGGGCTCTTTCGGTGCCGTTTGGGCTCTTTCGGTGCCGTTTGGGTTCTTTCGGTGCCGTTTGGGCTCTTTCGGTGCCGTTTGGGCTCTTTCGGTGCCGTTTGGGTTCTTTTGGTGCCGTTTGGGCTCTTTCGGTGCCGTTTGGGTTCTTTCGGTGCCTTTTGGGTTCTTTTGGTGCCGTTTGGGCTCTTTCGGTGCCTTTTGGGCTCTTTCGGTGCCTTTTGGGCTCTTTCGGTGCCGTTTGGGTTCTTTCGGTGCCGTTTGGGCTCTTTCGGTGCCGTTTGGGCTCTTTTGGTGCTGTTTGGGCTCTTTCGGTGCCTTTTGGGCTCTTTCGGTGCCGTTTGGGTCGGGTTTGGGTCATTTGGGCGCTGCGAGAGGCGCCAGAGGGAGGAGAGAGCAGAGAGGAGAGAAAATGGGGAAAAAGAGGAGGAAAGAAGGAAAAAAAGAGGAAAAAGGAGGAAAAAAAAGAAGGGGGAAAAGGAGGAGAAAGGAGGGGAGGGGGAAAGGAGAAGGAAAGAAAAGGAGGTTGGGTTCTTTGGGTTGGCTTTGGGCTGGGTTTGGTGCTGTTTGGGCTGGAATTGCGTTGTTTGGGTTGTTTGGGGGTTGTTTGGGTTGTTTCGGGGTTGTTTGGGTTGTTTTGGGGTTGTTTGGGTTGTTTTGGGGTTGTTTTGGGCGATTTTGGGGCTGTTTGTGTCTCGGTGTGTGTCTCTGTGTGTGTGGAGATGTTGGAATGCCGCGTGCTGAGCAGAATTCCCACCTTTCGGCCCGAAATTCAGGCCTCTAATCCCAAAATTCAGACTTTTTAGCCCCAAATCCCGGGCTTTTATCTCGAAATTCCGGCCTCTTCTCTCAAAATTTAGGCTTTTTAAGGCAAAATTCCGGCCTCACATCCTAAAACTCAGATTTTCGTCCTTCTGCCTCAAAATTCCGGCCTCGTACCCTGAAATTCCGGCCTCTTATCCCAAAATTCCGAGCTTTTATCCCAAAATTCTGGCCTCTTCTCCCCAAATTCAGACTTCTCCCCAAAATCCCGATCTCTCGCCAACGCGCCCATCCCCACTTCCTCAGAAATATATTCATTTTTATATTTATTTTTATATTTCTTTTTATATTTCTTTTTAAATGACAGCAATAACAACCTCAGCTCTAACCCAGCCGTTCTCTAGAATATTTTTAATTTTTTTTTTTTTTTTACCAAAACAAACCGAGGGGATTCCCTGAAAAAAAAAATTAAAAAAATAACGCTGAAATGGCGCTAAAAAGTAAAACTTGGTGGGTTTTGTTTTTTTTTTTTTAGGGTTTTTTTTTTTATGGCTTGCCTGGGGGATTGGCAGTAAGATACGGCTCCCACGAGGTTGTTTGCATGTTGATAAGAGCAGCGCTCTTAAAAATGTCAAAAATGTCAAAAATGCCCTTTTTTAACCGCTGGGAGACGCAGCCGGAGAGGTGGGACCTGGGCCGGAGGATTTCCTCATATTTATATAGATATATATTTAATTTTTATATGATTTTTGTTGCTATTTCATGCTTGCATTGCTGTTATTTCGTATTTGTATTGTTATTATTTCATCACGCCTCCGCAGGAAAAAAAAAAGTTGCAGGAGGGAGGGGAAAAATTAAAACTAAAAAAACTCAGCCTGGGGCTGTGGGGGTTGGGATTAAAAATTATATATATATTTAAAAAAAAAAAGAGTGGGAAATTCAAAATAAATAAATAAAACAGAGCCTGGAAAACGAGGGGAAAAGGAAGGAAAGAATTCAAATTTCAGCTGCGGGTAATTCAAACCATGTGAGGGGCTTTTAGGGCGAAAACTGAAAAATTCAAAGCATCCAAAATAACCCAAAAAAATAAAAAAAAAAGGGGAAAAGGAGAAGAATTGTGGCCGCTGGCGAGAGGACGTGGCCCAGGGGCTGCGCCGGAGGAAAACTCGTTATTTATTTATCCGAGCTTTGACCCGCGGGGAGCTGCAGCCGGATCTGCGTTTTTTTCCCCCAAAATAAATTGATTTTCTCATTAGCGCCGGAGGAAGTGCAGGGGCTGCAGCCTCAGCTGGTTTTATTTTCATTTTTTCCCGGTTTATTTTGATTTTTGGGGTCATTTTTTTCCCCTTCTCTGCGTGTGTTTGCCCTCCCCGAGTTGGTTTTGCTGACGAGCGGGAAAATCCTCGGACCTGGCGTTGTTTCGAGGAGAAAAATTGAGATTTTTGGAGGAATTTGGGCAAAAAGGAGCTCCCCACCCCCCTCCCCTTGTCTGTGTTTTGGGGTGAATGTGCGGAAAATGAAAAGGGAATTTTGGGGTTTGGGGAGGGGAGGAAGAATGGGGGGAAAAGAGGGAAAATGGGAAAAAAAAGGGAAAAGGAAAGAAAAGGCAAAAAAGGAAAAGGAAAGGAGGTAGAAAAGGAAAAAAAGGGGGAAGGGAAGGAAAGGGGAAAAAGGGAAAGAAAATGAGGGAATAAAGAGGGGAGAGAAGAAGAATGAAGGGAAAGGGGAAAAAAGAGGGAAAATGAGAAATAAAAGGAAAAAAAGAGGGAAAATGGGAAATAAAAGGAAAAAAAAGAGGGAAAATGGGAAATAAAAGGGAAGAAAGAGGGAAAATGGGAAATAAAAGGGAAGAAAGAGGGAAAATGGGAAATAAAAGGGAAGAAAGAGGGGGAAAAGGGGAAGGAAAATGGGGGAAATGGGGAGGGATAGAGAAAGAATGAGGGAGAAAGAGAGGAAAAAGAGGAAAAAAGAGAGAAAAAAGGAGAAAAAGAGAGAAAAATGAGAGAAATAAATAAAGAAAAAGAAAGAAAGAAGAGAAAAAATTAAAATAAAATTTAAAAATGAGGGCTAAAGAGGCTGTTGAGGGTTTTCTGCTGAGCAATGCACCTTTCCTAGGAATAAATTGATTTTTTGAGGGATTTTTTCCCCCTTTGGGAAGGGTCTTTGTGCGTGAAAAGGGGGGAAAAGGCAAAAAAAGGGGAAAGTGGGGGGAAAGGGGTTAAAAAGGGGTGAAAAAGGGGGTGAAAGTGGGGTTAAAAAGGGGTGAGAAATGGAGTGAAAAAGAAGGGAGAAAGGAGTGAGAAAAGGGGAGAAAAGGGGTGGAAAGAGGGAAAATGAGGAGAGAAAAGGTTGAAAAATGGCCAAAAAAAGGAGAGAGAAAGGGGTGAAAAGGGGCTGGGAAAAGGGGTGAAAAAGGGAAATTAATTAGGGGCGAAAAGGGGGTGGAGAGGGGCAAAAATGAGGCAAAAAGGGGTGAAAAAGGGGTAAAAAGGGGTGAAAAAAGGGGTGAAATGGTTGAAAAGGGGGTGAAAAAAGGGCTTAAAACGGGGTGAAAAGGGGGGTGAAATGGGTGAAAAGGGGGTGAAAAAAGGAGTGAAAAAGGGGTGAAAAGGGGGGTGAAATGGGTGAAAAGGGGGTGAAAAAAGGAGTGAAAAAGGGGTGAAAATAGGGGTGAAAAGGGGGTGACAAAAGGGGTGAAAAAGGGTAAAAATGGGTGAAAAGGGGTAAAAAAGGGGTGAAAAAGGGGTAAAAAAGGGGTGAAAAGGGGTGAAAAAAGGTGTTTAAAAGGTGAAAATGGGGTGAAAAAGGGGTGAAAATTGGGTGAAAAAAGTGGTGAAAATGGGGTAAAAAGGGGTGAAAAGGGGTGAAAAAAGGTGTTTAAAAGGTGAAAAAAGGAGTGAAAAAAGGGTGAAAAAGGGGTGAAAATGGGGTGAAAATTGGGTGAAAAAGGGGTGAAAAAAGGGGTGAAAATAGGTTGAAAAATGGGGTGAAAAAGGGGTTGAAAAAAGGGGTGAAAATGGGTGAAAAAAGGGGTGAAAATGGGGTTAAAAAAGGGGTGAAAATGGGGTGAAAAAAGGGTGAAAATGGGGTAAAAAAAGGGGTGAAAATGGGACTAAAGCAGGGCCAGAAGGGGCGAGCACCAGGCGGAAAAAAGGCGAAAAACGGAATTTTTGGGGTTTTTGGTGAGGTTTTCTCTATTGGGGTTTCTTTGGGATTTTGGGGAAGTTTTTGGGGTTTTGTTCTTGGGTTATTTTGGATTTTTCTTGTTTTATGGGGTGGTTCTTTTGGGGCTATTTGGGGTTCTATTTTTTAGCATTTCTGGGCGCATTTTCGTGGCTTTTCGGTGGTTTTCCCTCCTCATTTCTGAGGGTGATTTTTGTTGTAATTTTGGGTTTTTTTCCTTTTGTTTGGCTGGGTTTTTTTTTGTTTGTTGGGGCTGTTTTTTGGCTGTGTTTTCTTTCTGTTTTAGTTCTTTTTGTTGTTTTTTATTTTGTTTTTTACTGTCAAAAGGGGCGTATTTTACACCTAAACCTAAACCAAACTTTCAACATTTCACCCTCCCACACCCAAAAATCACTTTTTTTTTTGTTTTAAATCCCATTTTTAAAATCCATTTTAAATCCAATTTTTTAATTCCGATTTTTAATTCCAATTTTTCTAATCCCATTTTTTCCCTAAATTCCACTTTTAAAAACATCCAATTTTATTTTAATTCCAAATTTTTTACTCCAATTTTTTTCCCCTATTTTTAAATTCCAATTCTTTTAACTCCATTTTCTTGTCTAAATTCCAATTAAAAACATCCCATGTTGTTTTAATTCCGATTTTTAAAATCCCATTTTTAAAATTCCATTTTCTTTCTCAATTCCAATTTTTAAAATCCATGGTTTATATTCCAATTTTTTTTAATTCCATTTTTTATTCCATTTTCCCCCCTAAATTCCAATTTTAAAAAACCCAAAATTTTTAATACTATTTTTTACAATTCCAATTCTTAAAAAAAAAAACCCAATAAAAAAATCCTATTAAAAAACCCTCCAATTAAAAAAAATCCATGTTTAAAAAATTCCAATTAAAAAAACCCCAATTTTCAAGAATTCAATTTTAAAAACTCCAATTAAAAAAAAAATTAAAAATCCATTTATTATATTCAAATTTTAAAAATCCTTTTTTAGAAAATTCCATTTCTTTTAAATTCCAACCCCCAAAAAACAAAAAAAACCTAAAAAATTAACTTTTTATAACCCTCTTTTTTTAACCCAATTTTTTGAAATTTAATAATTCCAATCCCCTTTTTTATTTTTTTTCTTTTTAAAATTTTTTTTCCTTTTTCTTTTTTCCCTTTTTTTTCCTTTTTTCCTTTTTTCTTTTTTTCCTTTTTTTCTTTTTTCTTTTTTCCTTTTTTTTTTCTATTTTTTCTTCCTTTTTTCCCTTTTTTTCGTTTTTCCCCTTTTTTTCCTTTTTTAATTTTTTTTCTTTTTCTTATTTTTTTCCTTTTTTCCTTTTTTTCTTATTTTTCCTTTTCCCCCCTTTTTTCCCTTTTTTCCTTTTTTTCCTTTTTCCCCCCTTTTTTCCTTTTTTTCTTTTTCTTCTTTTTTTTCCTTTCCCCCCTTTTTTCCCTTTTTTTTTCTTTTTCCCCTTTTTTTCCCTTTTTTTTTTCCTTTTCCCCCCCTTTTTTCCCCTTTTTTTTCTTTTTCCCCCCTTTTTCCCCTTTTTCCTCTTTTTTTCCCCCTTTCCCCCTTTCCTTCCTCTCTAATTATTTTTTCCTTTTTTTTTTTTTTAATTATTATATATTTTTTTTTTTTTAATTATTCTTTTCTCCCCCTTCATTCCCCCGCAGCCCCGGGCAGACGCAGCGGCCGCCAGACCTACAGCCGCTACCAGACGCTGGAGCTGGAGAAAGAATTCCTCTTCAACCCCTACCTGACCCGCAAGCGGCGCATCGAGGTCTCGCACGCGTTGGGACTGAGCGAGCGCCAGGTGAAAATCTGGTTCCAGAACCGCCGCATGAAGTGGAAAAAGGAGAACAACAAGGACAAACTGCCCGGCGCCGCCCGCGACGAGGAGAAAGCCGAGGAAGAGGGGAACGAGGAAGAGGAGAAGGAGGAGGAGGAGAAGGAGGAGAGCAAGGACTGAGCCCGGCCGCGGGCGGCGCCGCCGGGCTCCGAGCGAGCGGCAGCGGCGCCTTTCCGTGGCGGGTGATAAATCGCGATCTTTACGGCGCTCGTTCGCTTTTATGGAGTTTGGAATGGAGAGGCTCACCCAGCAGGAACTACCTGTCAAGCGCTCGGGGGTTTTTTATTTCATTTTTTATTGCCGGGGAGCTTTCCCTTATTCCTACTATTTCTTTTTTTCTTTTTTTAGGGGGGGGTGTTTAATGCTTTTTCCTCTTTTATTTCTATTTTCCCCCATTTTTTCCTCCTTTTTTCCCCCTTTTTGTCCTCATTTTTCCCCATTTCCCCCCTTTTTTCTTCCTTTTTTCCCCTTTTTTTCCCTTTTCCCCCTTTTTCCCCCTTTTTTCCCCCTTTTTCCCTCCTTTCCCCCCCTTTTTTCCTATTTTTTTGCCCTTTCCCCCCCATTTTTTCCTCCTTTTCCCCCTTTTTTTCCTCCTTTTCCCCCTTTTTCCCTCCTTTTCCCTCTCTTTTTGCTAATTTTTCCCCCTTTTTTCCACCATTTCCCCCCCTTTTTTCCACCTTTTCCCCCCACTTTTTTCCACCTTTTCCCCCATTTTTCTAACATTCTTCCCCCTTTTTTCCCCGTTTTCTCTAATTTTTCTCCCTTTTTCCTAATTTCCCCCCTTTTCCCCTTTTTTCCTAATTTTTCCCCCTCTTCCTCCTTTTTCCCCCTTTTTTTTCCTCCTTTCCCCCCTTTTTTTCCTCCTCCCCCCCCTTTTCCCCTCTGTTTGCCTTTTTTTCCTCACTTTTCCTGTTTTTCCCCATTTTTATGTATTTTTACCCCTTTTTAAAATCCTTTCCCCCTTTTTCCTCCTTTCCCTCACTTTTTTGCTCATTTCCCCCTCTTTTTTTAGCTTTCTCCCCCTTTTCAATCCTTCCCCCCTTTTTTATCATTTTCCCCTCTTTTTTAATACTTTTCCCCCCTTTTTTATCCCTTTTTTTCCCCTTTCCCCCCCCCCCCCTTTTTTTTTCTCCCTTTTTCCTCCCCTTTTCCCACCTGTTTTTCCCCTTTTTTTTTTTTTTTTTTTTTGGTTTCATATTTGGAGGAAAAAATCGGATTAAAAATGAAATTACGCGGCTAAACCAGGTCATTAACTGGGCTGGGAGTGAAATGTCACCGCTCGTCCCAAATTTGGATTTGGGATCCCATTTTTACTGTCAGAGAAAATTCCCGAATTCCTGCTTTTTTCTCCCATTTCCCCGCCTTTTTTCCTTCTTTTTTAGTTCCATAAATTGGGGGGGAATTGGATTAAAAATGGAATTATGAGCGCGATTAATCCAGCCTGGGATGGAAATGTCCATGCTCATCCCAAATTCTGATTTTGGGAGCATTTTTTATTTCAATTTCCCTTCTTTGTGGCTTTTTTCCACACTCTATTTTTTTGATTAGTTCCATAAACGAGCGAAAAAAGGGGGGGAAATAGGATTAAAAATGGCATTTTAGGCTAAAATAAATGAAAGAACCGAGTTATTCCAAGGAGTGGGAGTGATATGGGAGCGAAATGTCCCAAATTCGGGGGTTATTTGAACACCTTTGACTTTGTCCCGCTGTTATTGGGGTTTTTTTTGGGGGCGATTTTTGCTTTTTTTAAGGTTTTTTTTTCCTCCTCTCACTCACCCGAAAGACCCCAGGTTTTTTTTTCCCAGATTTTCCCAGAATTTCCCTGGAATTCTCCCTTTTTTCCCGCGGGTTTGCTGGGCTGAGCCTCACCTGGCTCAGTCCCAAATCCGCTTTTTTTAGGAATTTTTGGGAATCCCTGGACAGGCCAAGCCGCGCCTCCCTCCCTTTGCTTTTCCCACATTTTTTCCTTTTTCCCACATTTTTCCTTTTTTTCCCACATTTTTTCCATCTTTTCCCACATTTTTTCCTTTTTTTCCCACATTTTTTCCTTCTTTCCCCCCATTTTCCCATCTTTTCCCCCCATTTTTTTATTCTTTTCCCCCATTTCCCCATCTTTCCCCCCATTTTTTCCTTATTTCCCTGCATTTTTTTCCTGGTTTTCCCATATTTTTTTCCGTTTCCCCCAAGTTTTTTCCATTTTCCCCACGTTTTCCCATGTTTTTTCCTGTGTTTTCCCATGTTTTCGCCCATTTTCCCGTGTTTTTTCCATGTTTTTCCAGCGTTATTCCCCATGGTTTTTCTGTGTTTTCCCCCTTTTTTTCCCTGTTTTTCCCCTTTTTTTCCCGTTTTTTCCCCGTTTCCCCCGCCGCTGTCCGTGAGCACTCGAAGTTCTTCCTGTACTACCTAAAGGGAAAACCTGCAATAATTTAATTATCAACCCTAATTAAGCAAACCAGGGAAGGGGGGGGGGAGGGGGGGGGCTTCCAGATCGATCAAATTCGCTCCGAAAATTTAATTTAAAATAACCAGAGGAGAGCGAGCGGCCCCCGTGCAAGCTACTAAGTAGCCAAAAAAAAAACCTAAAAAATAATAATTAATAATAATAATAATAATAATAATTAAAATAGTTACAAAAAAAATAAAAAACCAACCTTGTATTGTACTTATCACTACCTATAGAAGGAGTCATGCTTTGGAAGTATTTGTAATGCGGTTTTATTGTCGTTTGTTGCTGCTTATTTTCTTGGAAATAATTAATTAATGATGATGATGATGATGATTAAAAAAATAAAATAAAAAATTAAAAAAAGAAAAAAAAAAGAAAAAAAAACCCCAACAACTGAAACTGCCTAGTTGAGAACGCACAGTATTGTTATTATTTTATTGTGCTTATAAAGTAGTGTAGGAATCAATTGCACTGAATGTAGAGTTATTATCTATTTGTCTTGACTTTTATCTTGTTCATGCTCGGGAAATGAAAAATAAAATAATAAAAAAAAATATATAAAAAAAAAAAACGGGAAAAAAAAAATTCCGGGGGAGAAAAAAAAAATTAAAGAAAAAAAAAAATCGTCGTCTGTTTTTATGTACAAAAAAAAAATTAAAATAATAATAATAAAATTATGATTAAAAAGCGAGCTCGTCGTTCTGCGTGTTCCACCTCTTGATGTTGCGATTCCCGACGGGAAAATATTAAAAATATGGATTTAAAAAAGGGGGAAAAAAAAAGGAAAAAAATGAAGGAACAAACAAAAGCCACTTCTGGCCAGCGTGGAGTTGTGTTGTGTCCGTGAGACATGCCGTAAATACCGAAAATAATTCCAATTAATCCAGATGAAAGAATAAAAAGGTTCCAAGCGAGCGCGGGGTCGTCTCTGCCTCCAGCGCCCCTCCCTCCAAATCACCTCCGCCTGCCAAAACGCGACTTTTTTGGGGGAAAAATCCCAATTTTGGGTCAATTCCTGAGGATTCCCCCGGCGAGCGGGGCCGGCAAACAAAAGAGCGGGGCCGGCAAACAAAAATAAATAAAATCAAATAAAACCTCATTCAATTCTCTGTTGATTGTCCGCCGGGAGCTGCGGGGGAAAATCCCAATAAAATCCAAATATTGAACAATTTCGGCGTTTCGGAGCCTTTTGTCGCCGCTGGAGGGCTGGGGAAGGTTGGGGGAGGGAAATTTTTTATTTTCTATTTTTTTGGGATTTTTTATTTTTTGGGGGGAAAATCCCATGGGAAAAAAAGCGGGATGGGGCCGGAGGCGCCTTTTCCTGCCGGAATTTTGGGTGGAATCGCGGCGATTTTGGAGGTGGGGAGAAAAAAATAAGCAATATTGTGAATAAATGGAATTAATTTGGTCAATCATTTCTTCATTTATTCATTCGTCGATTATTTTCTTCCCCCCCAGATAGGAAAAATCTCTTTTTTTATTCTCCTTTCTTCCCCTACGGACACCACAAAAAGCACTTTATTAATATAATTAGCAATAATAATAATAATAATTATTATTATTATTAACCCCGCTTTCCCCCCACTGCTGCGCATTTCTATTTTATTCCATTTAATTCAATTTTTACGGTATTTTATTTTATTCCAGTCAAAAGGATTTTGACTCATTTCCAAAATGAGGAAAACTCTCAAATATTCCCCCAAATTTCCTTGAATTTCGCTCTTCCCAAGCGGATTTGTCTCGTTTCCCCCCATTTTTCACCTCGGTTTTTTAATGATAAATGGAGCGAATTCCCTGCAAGGCTCGGAATTGCTGGATCCTGGGAAAGGGGAAGGAAAAAAAGGGGGAAAAGAGGAAAAAAGGGGGGAAAAAAGGGGGGAAAAAAGGGGAAAAGCGAAGGAAAAAATGGGGGGAAATGGGGAAAAAAGATAAAAAAAGGAGAAACCACTGCAGGAGTTTTGGGGCATTTTCAGCCCAATTTTACCTCTGGAATGGGGTTGGGAAGAGGAAAAACGCCCCAAAAAATGGGAATTTCGAGGGATGCTCGGAAATCGCCCGAAATCCCCAAATCTGGGAGGTTTTCCCCAAAAAAATCCCGAAAAATGCGAATTATTCTGTTTTTTTTCCCCGGGGGTGGCAGGCGGGGAAGGTGAAGGAATGGGTTTATCAGGCATAAATGCACGGTTTGTGCTAAAAAATCGGATTTTTGGGGAATATTTATCCCGTTTTTCCTCCCAGGAGGTTGTCCCTCCCTTTATTACGGGAGGGATAAAAGGAGGGAAAACCATAAAAACCATTTAAAAACCGCCCAAAAATGGGGGGAAATTAAAGATATTCTGCTTTGTCGCTTCGGAAAAAAAAAAAATTAAAATTATCTTCGCGATGCTCGGCAGGGAGGAGACGGAGAACTCAGCAAAGCGGTTAAAAATAATAATAATAAACCCCGAAAAAAGCCGTTTTTGTGGCGCATTTGTCATCTTTAAACCCCCAAATCCGCCGCGCTTTCATCCCGCCCTGACATTTATCTCCGCGGCTTTAAATGATGGAATTACTTCTCTTCCTTTTTTTGTTTTATTTTAGGGGGAAAAATGTTGATTTTCTCGTCGTCTCGAGCCGCCATCCACTTATCCGCGCGGCGGAAAAAAATTAGGAAAAATTAGATTTTTTTTTAATTTATTTTATTTTTTTTTCCGCTTTTTTTTTTTTTTTTTATGGGGGGATTTAAATTTAAATTATCCCGGAATGATCCTCGCGCCGGAATTACCGGAATTACCGAAATTAAACCCATCCCCGCCGCCTGGAATAAGAAATATCGGCTCATTGCCGGCTTTTTATGGAGCAATCCCATTTTCCTGCTTCTCCCCTTTTCCCGGAGTTGCGAGAAATCGCTTTAATTTACGATTCCAATCGCGTTTATTGCGGCCGTTAGCGGCAAAAATTCGTTTATTTTTTATTCTGCCCCCGAATATCGGCGAGACAACGAATTTCTGGAGCGTTAAATTCCTTTTGGCCTCGCTGTATTTTTATTTTTTTATATTTTTTTTTGGTATTTTAAGCCAGCTCGGAGGGAGGGAAGGGGGGGAAACTCTGCCGGGAAGGGTTGGGGGTTTAAAATTAAAAATAAAAAAGCGCAAATCCGCTTTTATTCGGTTTAATTAGTGTTTTTTTTTTTTTTTTAATTCTCATATTAAAAAAAAAAAAAAGCTTTTAAATTTTTCTTTCTGCTGAAATTCCATCATTAATTTTAGGAGGGGAGGGCGGTGATGGAATTGGCCACAAAAATCCGCTCCCAAGTTAATTTTAACATCAGATTTTTATTTTTTTTTTGTATTTTTTTGTGGGGGTTTGGGTTTGGTTTTTTTTTTTTTTTGAGGTTTTGGGGGTTTTTTTTGGTGGGTTATTTTTGGTTTTTTGGGTTTGTTTTGGGGGCTTTTTCTAGTTTTTTTCCCCCATTTTGGAATTTATTATGGTGGGAAAAAAAAAAATAAATAAATGGGATCTCCATTGTGCTCGGGAACTGTTGAGCTCGGAGCTTCCCCCCTCGTAACTTTTAATTACCTGTTATAAAATTTATTGGTGGTTTGTAAAGCGAATAAAAGGAATTTCCCGTCCATCCGGTGGCGTTACAACCTTTGTGTCCTTCGGGCGGCCCAGACACGCGGGAAAAAAAAAATAAAATAAAAAATAAAATAAAATAAAGACAAATCAATCCTCCCGCCACCGCTCCGGGCTTGTTTTATTAATTAAAATTAAATTAATTACCTGCGGGGCGAAACAGAGTGGGATCTGGCGTGAAAATAAGCGGGGAAATGGGAATAATTTGAATTTTGGGGGTATTTTTTGCAGCTGGACGTGCTGATTGTTGGTGGTTTCGGGGGGGTGGGGGATTAAAGAGGATTTTTGGGGGGGTTTAGGAGGATTTTAGGAGGGGTTTAGGGGGGTTTGGGGGGGAAAAGGCGGGTTTGGGTTTGGAGGAGGAGGAGGAGGAGGAGGAGGAGGAGGAGGAGGATCTGCGGTCGCTTTTTGTGGTTCGCGGGTGCCGCCGAACAGGCCTCGACACGGCCAAAAAAAAATGTCATTTCCGAGTCCCAAAATCCAGATTTTCCAGCCCTTTCCACGCCCCCGGGGCAGGGAAAAAAAAATAAAAATAATAAAAAAAAAGGACAGCTAAAAATAACCAAAAAAAAATTTAAAATAATTACAATCTCCGCCCTTTACAATGACAATTAAAAAGACAATTAAATGACAATTGAAATGACAATTTACAAAAATCGCGGGGCCCCACCTGGGGAGCACAAAAGGGGGAAAAAGACGGGGGGGAAAAATCGGATTTTTGCTTTGGGACGGTGAATTTGGGCAAAGCGCGGCCGGGAAAAAATCCCGATTTTGGGCGGAATTTGGGGTTTTCCAGGTTCCCCTCGGGATGGGGAAGGAAAAGGGGAAATTTTGGGGTGGAAAAGGCGAAAAATGGGAATTTTGGAGCGCTGGACACGCCCAGGGCAGGGAGGGAAATGCGGGGGCCCCGAAATTCCCATTTCCCCCTTTTTTTTTTTATTTTCCAATCAATTAAATGCATTTTAAACTCCTTATTTCATGGATTTATCCCCCCACCGCAGCGCGCTGCATTTTTTATGTTTTCTCCTTTTCCCCCCATTTATTTTTAATTTTTTTTATTTTTTCCCCCATGAACCCCCGCCAGCAAATGCGAATGAAAATTCCGATTTAACCCAGCCCGAGCGCGCAATTAAATCTGCGAAATTCCCATTTTTAACGCCGTGCCTTCCCCACCGGAGCGGCCGCCTGAGGGGGAAAAGAAAAAAATAATTAAAAAAAATATATATAAAATCAAAATAAGGGTAAAAATCAGCTTTAAAAATAAAAAAGAGGGGGGGAAAAAATCGGAATATCGGGGCAGAACATGGCGACAGAGCATTTGCACTCGTCACAAAAAAAAATGCAACGCATTCCTGGTTGTTTGCAGAAAATTTACAGCTGAGCAATAAAAGTTTACGACTGAATCACAAGTTGGATTGGCCACAGGAAGTCATGTGGACTCCATCCATGAACGTGAACTTTTTATTGTGGTTTTCTTATGACTCTTTCGCAGTTCTGCTGCCTGGAACAGCCCAAGCGGTGCCAGGGCTACGCGGGGGTTGTTTTTTATTAAAAATAGTGCGTTTTTTCTGGTTTTTTTCTTGGTTTTTTTAAAAATTATTTAGGGGGGTGTTCGCTGCTGGTTCCGGCCGCGTTGTTCGTGTTTTAAATTGTTTTTTAAATTATTTTTTAAATTATTTTTTAAATCATTCTCTACATTATTTTTAAACTTATTTTTAACCTATTTTTAAAATTACTTTTTGATTTATTTTTAAATTTACTTTTAAATTTATTTTAAAGTTTATTTTAAAATTTATTTTTTAATTTCTCTTTAAATTTATTTTTTAATTTATTTTTTAATTTATTTTTTAATTTATTTTTTAATTTATTTTTAAATTTATTTTTTAATTTATTTTTTATATTTATTTTTTATATTTATCTTTAATTTATTTGTCACTTTATTTGTCAATTTATTTGTCAGTTTATTGTCAATTTATTTGCCAATTTATTTGTCAATTTATTTGTCAATTTATTTGTCAATTTATTTTTATATTAATTTGTTTATCCATTTAAAATTTTATTTTAAAATTTATTTTTAATTTATTTATTAAGTTATTTTTTAAAAATTATTTTCCCTTTATTCTTTGCATTTATTTTCAAGTCACTTTTCATTTATCTTCCTATTTAATATAAAATCTACTTTCCGTTTACTTCAAAATATATATTTCCATTTATTTTCTAGTTCATTTTTTATATTACTTCCCAGTCCCTTTTAAAAATCTAATCCTAATGCATCATTTTAACTTATTTTTAAGCATTTCCTTTGTTTTATTTGAATTATTCCTTTTTTGGCCGGTCCAAAACCACGTATTTTTCATCTCCCCCTATTTTTATTTTTTTTTGGGGCTGTTTTCTCCTTGTTTTTCCCCTCATCCCGGCCCCCTTTTCCCTCCCTCGTCTCCCCGGGCTTGGAATTCTTTTTGGGAATTTGGCATTAATGACTTTACTGCTGTCGCCGCCTCTTCCCCCTCCCCTCGGGGCCAACCCAGCGCTTCCTCCGCGCACAGCGCTCCTAAAATCCCCTTTTTCCGCCCCAAAAATCCCCTTCCCCACCCTATTTTCCACCCAAAAAACCCCGTCTTGAAAAAAATCCATTCCTGCCGGTCCAGCTGCTTCTTTTTTTTCGCTTTGTAATTTGAATTTTCGGGTTTTTTCTTTTTTTTTTTTTTCCTTCTTCTTCTTCTTGTTGTTTGGGTTTTTGGGGTTTTTTTTTGCGGTTTTTTGGTGGCTGCGCGGAGCTGAGCGGCGGCGGAGGAGCGGAAAGAGGGAAAAGAGAGGAAAAAAAAGAGGAAAAAAGAGGAAAAAAAAGGTCGGGATTGAGGGAAGGGGGAGCCAGGAGCCCGGTAAGTGTTCGCTTATTGGTTCAGATGTGCAGCTAATGATCCATAACCCGAGGATGATGATGATGATGCGGCGGGCGGGGGAAGGAGCGAGGCGGGGAGAGAGGAAAAATAAATAAAAAAAAAAATCAAAATACTGAGAAAAAAAAAAATCCATAAAAAATCGGTGATTTCTGCTCGAAAACATGAAAAAAAAAAAAATCCGATTTTTCCTCCCCCTCCATCCCCTCGCTTTGGTATCGTTTGGAGCGCGCGGGGTGGGGGGGGGGGAAAAAGGGGAAATTAAAATTTAAATTTTTTTTTAAAAATTGGTGAAAGAAGGAGGAGAGGGGGGAAAAGGTAAAAAACCCATGGGGATAAAGCGAGGAGAAAGGAGGAGAAATTTTCAAAGCGCACTTTGGCCGCGGAAGTCGTGAAAGAAATGAGCGGAGGGGCCGCGCGTGCGCGGAGGGGCGGCGCGGGCTGGGCGGTAATTAATGAGCTGCTGTTAATTGGGGAGAGCCCCGGCCCCGTCCCCACCCCTCCCCCTTCCCGTTTTCCAGGAGTTTTTTTAGGAATTTTTCGGTTTTTTAAGGAATTTTTAGGTTTTTTTTTTTTTAGGATTCCCCACCTCGCGGCCCGCGCGGGGTTAATGAAGGAATTAATGAATGAATTAATATTCAGCGGCAGCTCATTAATGGTTAACCCTTTCAGCCCCAAAGCTCCTCCTGCCCGGCGCTTTTACGGCCTTTTTTAAGCGGATTTTTTTTTCTTTTTTGGTGTAAAATTCTCCTTTTGCGGGGTTTTGTCCCGCGCGGTTTTGGGGCATTTTGGGGATTTTTGGGGAACCGAGCTGGGATTTTCCCGGGAAGCGCCTTTGGGATTTATTGACCTGCAGGGCCCTCCCCTTCCCTTGTTTTATTGATTTATTTAGGTTTTTAATTCATTTTTTATTTCTATTTTTTATTCCTGCTTTTTACATTTCTTTTATTTCTATTTTTTTCCTGTCTATAGTTCTCATTTATTTATTTCTATTTTTTATTTCCATTTCTATTCCTATTTTTTATTCCTATATTTATCCCCACATTTAATTTCTATGTTAATTTCTCGCTTCATTCCTATTCCTACTTTTATATATTTATTCCCATATATTCTTCTTATATTTATTTTTATATATTATTTTTCTTCTATTTATTTCCCTATTTTATTTCTATATTTTATTCCCATTTGTATTCCTCTTTTCATTTCTATATATTCATTTCTATATGTTCATTTCTATATATTCATTTCTATATATTCATTTCTATATATTCATTTCTATATGTTAATTTCTATATATTCATTTCTATATATTCATTTTTATGTATATGAACTTCTATATATCCATTTCTATATATCCATTTCTATACCTTATTTCTACTTTTATATCTGATTTTATTCCTATTTCCTATTTTTAATTCCTGTTTTACTATCCATTTATTAATTTCTCTTTCCCTTCTTTTATTTCTTTTTTAATTCCCTCTCTTTTTTTTTTTCCTTTTTAATTTCTTTTTGTGCTTTATTTTTTTTATTCTATTTTTTTTTTTTAATTTTTTTTCCCCCTGGCCTTTCCCCCTGACTTTAAGCCTGGCTTAACGAGGGGGCCGAGTTTAAACCCTGACCCTTTTTTATTCCCGTCCTACCTAGGAGCACCTTCCCCCATCCATCACCTGATCCCTCCCCTTCCCCCGCGGGAACCGCCAGAAAAACCTAGAAAAATCCCCAAAAACCCCCCAAAACCCCCAAAACCCCAAAAACCCCAAAAACCCCAAAAAATTCCCAACCCGCGGCGCTTCCACTCCCTCCCCACCTTGAATTATTCCCGTTTTTGGGGCCAAAAAAAGAAAAATAATCTGAATTTTCCACCCGGATTCGCAGCGGGGCTGGAAAACCCAACCCGGCCCAGGGGGGGAGGGGATTCTGGGGTCATTCCCGGATTTTGGGGTGATGGAAGGGGGGATTTGGGGTGAAAAAAGGGCATTTTGGGGTGGGAAAAGTGGATTTTGAGGTGAAAAAGGAGGATTTTGGGGTGAAAAAAGAGGATTTGGGGTAAAAAAGGAGGATTTTGAGGTGGGAGAAGTGGATTTTGGGGTGAAAAAAGAGGATTTGGGGGTAAAAAATTAGGATTTTGGGGTGGGAAAAGGGGATTTTGGGGCGAAAAAAAAGGATTTGGTGGTAAAAAAGGAGATTTTTTTGGGTGGGAAAAGGGGATTTTGGAGCAAAAAAATAGGGGATTTTGGGGTGGGAAAAGTGGATTTGGGGTTTTTGGGAATCTCTGCCTCGCCGCTTTTTTGGGACGCCGTGGTCGTTGGTGGTGGTGGTGTTGGTTTTGGGTGGTTTTCCATGAAAAAAAGGCCTCGGGAATCCAAATATTCCCGGAATTCTCGCTGGGGGAGGGAGATTCTGGCGCCGCCCGAGTTCGGATGAAATCCGAAATAAAACAGGAATTAAAACAAACCCAACAAGGCGGGAAAAGAGAAAGGGAGGGAGGGAAAAGCCCGAAATAAAAGGCAAAATTCCCCCAAAAAATCGGATTTTTGGGAAATCGCGCCGACCTTTGGGGCAGGGAATTATCGGGGCCCAACCCAGCGCCGCCGTCCCTTTTATTCCCTTTTATTCCCTTTTATTCCCTTTTATTCCCTTTTATTCCCCTTTTCCCCATTTCCCCCCCCCCCATTTTTTCCTCTTTCTTTCTCCTTTTAGCCTTTTATTTATTTTCCTATTTTCCCCCTATATTTCCCCCCTATTTTCCCCCTATTTTTCCCCTATTTTCCCCCATTTTCCCGGTGACTTCTGTGCTCCTCGCGCCCCATTTTATTCCTATTTTTAATTCCCTCCGAACCCCAAAACTTCGGGGTGAAAAACGCGAGGAAAAGAGGCAAAAAAAAAAAAATAGGGAAAAAAAAAAAAAAGCCCCGATTTCCCCGGGTTTTGTTGCCGCCGGAGCGGAGTCGTAAAGAGAATTTTATGAGCAAACAATGAGCGTTTATTGGAACCACATGATTACAGAAATGGGAGCTTTAAAGTTGCTTTTTTTTTTTTTTTTAATTATTTTTTTTTGCTGTTTCTCACCCAATTTCGCCTCTCTCTCCCCCTCCTTGCGCCAGGCCGGAATTCCCAAAAAAAAAAAATTTAAAACCTACAAAAAACACCAAAAAATCCCCCCAAAAATCGATTTTTTTCACTGTGTTTTGGCGTTTTCTGGTGGCTGGCGGGGCCGAGGAACATTTTTAGGATGTCGGGTTTGATTTATATCCTTGGAAATTGGGTTTTTCCTGCCTTTTTCTCCTCGTTTTTTTTTTGGTTGAATCCCGCTGGAAAGCAGAGGGAATTAATTTGGTGTAATGTGGATTTATTGGGAATTGGGTTATTGACAGAATCGCAGGAAATCGCGGATTTTTCACCCATTAATCGGCGTGGAAAAATGGAATTAAATTAAATCAGGCAGGTCTGGAATTAAATCACGGCGCTCTCAAATGAGATCGGGCGCCGGGAAAATTAAATGAGGGGAAAAATAAAAGAATTAAGTGAAGGAATTGAACAGGGGGAAAAAAATTTAGATGAGAAAATGGAATGGAAAAAGAGATTATGCAAGGGAATTAAATGGAAAGAAATTTAAGTTGGAAAATTAAATAGAAAGAAATTGAATTTGGGAAAGTAAATGGAAAATAAAGATTTAAATAGGAAAATTCAATGGAAAATCAAGTTAAATTCAATGGAAAATAAAGATTTAAATGGGGAAATTCAATGGAAATAAAGATTTAAATGGGGAAATTCAACGGAAATAAAGATTTAAATGGGGAAATTCAATGGAAAATAAAGATTTAAATAGGAAAATAAATATTCAAATGGGGAAATTCAATGGGAAATGAAGATTTGAACAGGAATTGGCGCCCCAGTTGATTTCGAGGATTTATTTTCATTTTCCACGAGGTGAGGAGTTCGCCGAGAATTAAAATTGTGCAACCACGGAGGGAAAAATTTACATTTTTATTGGAGCTCGAACACGGAATAAACGCGATAGGATCTTCCCCTGAGGGATTTATTTATTTATTCCCGACCGGAAAAATCCAACTTATCCCAAACCCGAGCGCGTGGGCGATCGATGATCCCGAAATAATCCCCAAAAACCTGGAAAAAAACCAAATTAAACAACAACAACAAAACCAAAACCCTGGAACCACCAAAATTCTTCGAAAGAGGCGATTTCCCCATTTTTTGGTGGAGGAATTCCCCAAAAATCGTGGGTGCGGGGGGAAATATTTTGATTTTTCAGCGCGGTTTTGGGGTGATTTCCATGAGAATTTGGATTTTTGGGGAGTTGTGGTTTTGTCCCGGAGTTTTGGGGTGAAATTTTGATTTTTTTTGGCGTTTTGTTTTTTTTTTTTTTTGACCTCCAGGTCTGGATTTTGGGGAGTAAAGGCGAAGGGAGCTGCAAAAATTGGTCAAGGGGAGGAAAATTGAATTTAAAAATTCGGCAGGAAAGAGGAAATTGGCTTTGGGGGAGGGGTTGTTCTGAATATTTGAATTTTTGGGGAGATTTTGGGGGATTTTGTGGCTGCTGCTGGTGGGGGTTTCTTCCTTCCGTGGGAAAACTCAGAAGAAAAGTTGAAAAAATGGAATTTTTCAGTGGTCGGAGGCAAAAATTCAAAATATTTCGGGCGGAATGGGAGACTTGGGATAAAATGGAGAAAACAGGGGTGGAAAACACCCAAAAATGAGGGGGGGAAGTTAAAAATGGGGGGAAATAGGGAAAAAGGGGGGAAGTGGAAAAAAGGGAAAAATGGGAAAATAAAAGAAAAAGGGGAAAATAAAGGGGGGGAACTGGGAAAATGGAAAAAAAGTGAAAGGAAAGGGGATAAAAGGGAAAGTAAAGGGGGAAAATGGAAAATAAAGGGGGGGAAAGGGAAAATAAACAGGGAAAATAAAGGAAAAAATAAAGGGAGAGAAAGGGAAAATAAAGGGGGGGGGAAAGGGAAAGTAATGGGGGAAAATAGGGAAATAAAATGGGGGAAATGGAAAATAAAGGGGGCAAAAAGTGAAAATAAAGGGAGAAAAAGGGAAAATAAAGGGGAAAAGGGAAAATAAGTGGGACAAAAAGGGAAAATAAAGGGGGAAAAGGGAAAATAAAGGGGGGTAAAAAAAGGAAAATAAAGGGGGGAAAGAGAAAATAAAGGGGGAAAAGGGGAAATAAAGGGGGCAAAAAGGGAAAATAAAGGGGGGAAAGGGAAAATAAAGGGGAGGAAAAGGAAAATAAAGGGGGGGAAAGGGAAAATAAAGGGAAGGAAAAGGGAATATAAAAGGGGGTAAAGGGGAAATAAAGGGGGGGAAAGGGGAAAATAAAGGGGGGGAAAGGGGAAATAAAGGGGGGGAAAGGGGAAAATAAAGGGGAGGAAAAGGGAAAATAAAGGGGGGGGTAAAGGGGAAATAAAGGGGGGTGGAAAGGGAAAATAAAGAGAAAAAACCAGAAAATAAATAGGGCAAAAAGGGAAAATAAAGGGGGGTAAAGGGGAAATAAAGGGGGTGAAAAAGGGAAAATAAAGGGGAAAGAGGGAAAATAAAGGGGAAAAAAAACCCCAGAAAATGAAGGGGGCAAAAAGGGAAAATAAAGGGGAAAATGAAGGGGGCAAAAAGGGAAAATAAAGGGGAAAATGAAGGGGAAGAAAGGAGGAGGAGGCGAGGGCGGCCCCGTCTCCCCCCCGCGGCCTCGCCAGACACAAACACCATAAAAAAGGCGAATTTGGCCCAAATTGTGGTGTCTGGCCGCAGTGTCGGGGCCGGGACGCACCTGGCTGTAAATCCCCTTTGTCCCCAAAGCCTCAAAGGGCCGCGGGTCAATGGGGGGCGGGGAGGAAAAACCTCAAAAAAAAACCCCAAAATAAAAAAAAACTAAAAAATAAAGGGTGGGAGAGACGCAGAGAGGAAAAAAAAAAAATTAAAATACCTTAAAAACTGTTTAAAAGGGAAAAAAAACTTTAAAAATGTAAAAACCCTAATAAAAAAACCCTAAAAAACACTAAAAACCAAACTAAAATAACACTAAAAATCCCTAAAAGCCTTAAAAGATCCTTTAAAAAATTCCTAAAAGTCCTGTAAAAAAAAACTTTTAAAAATCCCCAAAAACCAAAAAAAAAGGAATGAGAGGGAGAGAGGCAAAAAACCTAAAAAACCACCCCACTTCGAAAAAAAACTCTTAAAACCCTTAAAAAACCTTTTAAAAAACCGCAAAAGAAAAAAAAAATCCGAAATCACAAAAAAACGACAACAAAAAAAAGGGATGGGAGAGAGGGAGAAAGGGAGAGAGGAAGAAACAAAAACAAATCCCTTAAAAAAACCCCAAAACCCCCAAAAAAACCCTAAATAAATGCTGTAAAAATCTTCAAAACCACTGAAAACGCCCTAAAAATCATCAATAAATTGAATTATTTTAACCCGCGGGGCACAGAGGGGGACGCGGGGTTGTCCCAGATTTTTGGGGCCTCCGGGAGGTGAAAATTTGGGATTTTTGGGGCCTCCGGGAGGTGAAAATTTGGGATTTTTGGGGCGGATTTCGTGGCCGCTTTTGAACAGTGCCACCAAGTGACAGAAACTCGCCAGCCTGGGGCCAGCCCGGGCCTTTATTTGGATTTTTTCCATTTTTTTCCCCCATCCCTCCGCGCTCGGAATTGAGGAGATTTTCAAGAATTTGGGGATTGGGCGATCAAACCCCCCCGCGGCTTGGATAGACCCCAAAATCTCCTTTTTGCACCCCAAAAAAATTCAATTTCTAAAGAATTTTCCCTTTAACCTTTCCTCCTTTCCTCACCCCGAAATTCCCAAATCCATTAAAAACTCCTCGATTTCGCTTTCTCCTCCCCCCGGCTGGGTTTGGGTTTGGGGAGGAATTTTAATTTTTTAAACATTTTTGGAACCATTTTTAAACGTATTTTTAAAGGTTTTTTAACCTTTTCTTTTTAAACATTTTTATGGTTTTTTCGTTCCCTCCTCGCAGCTTTTAAATCACCCCGAGCCATAAAAAGCGATAAGGCTCCAAAATTGATAAGAAACAGCCCCAAACCGGTTTTTTTTCCCCCTCCTGTAAAATATGAAAGTATTGAAGTAAATCCTGAAATATTGGGATTTTCTGCCCGATTAAAATGCATAAATCCACCCCAAATAAACGCTTTCATCCCGGCCCTAAAAATAAATAACCGTGATTAAACCGATTTATTTTTATTTTTATTTTTATGATCATTATTTCCTGGATCATTATTGCCATTATTGTTCCAGCCCGGCTCCCTGTGATTACATCCCCGCCGGGTTTGGGTGAAAAATAAAGGAAAAAATCGGATTTTTTTTTTTAAATAATGGCAATTTTCACCCTGGAATTTTGCCCAAAACGCGAATTTTTTGGTTTTTTTTTTTACCCTTTTCCCCCCCATCAGCAACACCTCTGGATCCACCTTTGGGAAAGGAGGAGAAATTCGCATTTTTTTATCATTTTTTGCCCCGAAATTCGCATTTTTATCATTTTTTGCCCCAAAATCTCCCCCGGCCGTGGCCGTGACGTCACGGCCGCCCCTCTCCTATTCTCCCCTCCTGGAATTCTTTGGGATTTTCGGGATTTTTTCCCCCAAAACCTTTAAAAAAAAAAAAATTAAATAAATGAAAAAGCAGCCGGCCTGGCTCTAATTTTATTTATTTCCCCCGGAAATTCCACCCTGCTGCCTGAGCCGCTTTTCCACCCAAAAAAAAAAGGGATTTTCCTGCGGCAGATTTAACCAAAAAACCCCAAATTTCTCCCAAATCCACCCCCTTCAGGAAAATCCCCACTCCCTATGGACAAACCCCCGAGCCGCGCGGTTTTGCCCATTAAAATCTGATTTTTTTTCCAGTTTTTCCTCGCTTTTTTTCTGTGTTTAATCACCAAAATAAATGAATTAAAACACACTTTTTTTTTTTGGGGGGGGGGTGTTTCCAAATCCCCTTGGATTTTGTCGCTTTTTTTTCTTTTTGGTGCTGAACTTTGATTTTTGGGGAGGAATTTCCACGGGGAGTATTTTTGGGTGTTTTTTTTTTTGTTTTTTTTTTTGCCTCTCTTTTGTTGGGGATTTCGCCAGTAAATCTGGGCAGGAGCAAAAATCGCGAAATAAATCATTCCCCTCCCCCTGCCCCAATTAAAAGCAAAATTCACCTCCAAAAAAATAGGGAAAAAAAACCCCAAAAATTCCTTAAAATCGCCCCAAAAGCGCTTTGGAGCCTGGGGATAAAATGAGAATATTCTGGATTTTTTCCCCTCCTCCCTCTCCCCTGGACGTGTTTTGACATTTGCCAGAATTCCCTTTTTTTATTTTTCTTCCTTTTTTCCCCCTATTTTTTTTTCTGGAATATTTTCCGGCCGCTGAGGGATTTAAGCAGTGAAAAAAGCGATTTTCCCCCAATAATAATAATAATAATAATAATAATAATAATAATAATTCTCTATTTTGGCTCCAAAACTCCAAGGAGTCGCCCCAAACTTTTGCTGCGCTCTCTCAAAATGGCCCTGAAAAGGAAATAAAATAAAATAAAATGAAATAAAATCAATTTCTTCCTCCAGACGGGAAAAAAAGAGGAAAAATTAATGGGAAAAGGCCCAAAAAAAGCCTCGTCCGGGTGCTAAAATCCCATTTTTATCCACTTAGGAACTTTAACTTCCAAGTAAATTAAATTAAATCAGCGAGAGGGGCTTGAATAGAGATTTTTTGCATGGGGAAATGGGGGCAAATGTGATTTTTGGGTAAAATTAATTATTTTCTGGGTGAGATTTTGGGGTAAAAAATGGATTTTTTAGTGAGCAAAGCCAGGCCAACCCTTCCCCACGCGGCGCCAAAATCCAACTTTAAACCCAAAAAAAGCCCCAGGCTCCAAAATTCCGGGGGGGAAAGGGAGTTCCGGCTGTTTATTAATTAGAATTAATTAATTAAGAGCTGCCCAAACCCCGACGTTTTCACCCCAAAACCACGCGGCCCCTCCAGGCTGGGAGGGATGTGAAAAAATTCAATTTTCCTCCCGGAATTTGGTGTTTTTTTCCCGTTCCCCCCCTTTTTTTTTTGGGGCGCCGTCCCCCCAGATTTGATGGATTTTGGGGAAAATAAAAAAAGGGATTTTTCACCCCAAGAAAAAGAGATATTCAACCCAAGAAAAGGAGATTTCAGCAGGGAAAAAAAAGGGAAAATAAATAAATTAGGGGCTCACGTGCGCCATAAACGTCAAAATAAAGGCGAGAAAAATGGAGAAAAAATTAAAAACAAGAGAGAGGGAAAAAAGGGAAAAGGAGAGAAAGGAGCAGAGATTGAGGAGGGAAAAAAAAGGGAAAAAAAAGAAATTCCGGGATAAATAAAAGCTTTGAATGGCCCCGCGGAGCCTCCGCGCGGCGCAGCCGCAGCGCGGGCCGCGGGGGGGGGCGCTCCCCCAAAATTCCCCGTCCCAAAAAACCCCGAAAATCCCAATTTTCACCCCCAAATTCCCAATTTTCCCCCCCAAATCCCCAATTTTCACCCCAAACCCCCCCCCCCGGATAATCGGAATTTTTTTTTGGGGGGGGGCTCGTCCTGAGCCCCTCCCCCAGGGATTGACCCCAAATGGTCAAAAAACCCCAAAAAAACCCAAAAAAAAAACCCAAAAAAACCCAAAATTGGCGGGTTTGGGGCCGCTCCGCGCGGCCGCGGGGAGGGAGGGGGGACAGGGCCGGGATTTGGTCCCAATTCCTGCGGATTTGGGATTTTCCAAGCCCCGACCCCCACAAATTTGGGACGAATTTGGCGTTTTTAAGGCAAATTTCCCCCGCCCTAAATCAGCTCATCAACGCTGCGAGCCGGGCGGCGGCGGGGGGGTGAGGGGAAAGAAAATAACATTTTAATTTTTTGGGGGGATTATTTTCCCTTTCTCTCTTTATTTTTCCCCCCCCTTTTTTTTTCACCCCGCGAGCGTAGCCGGGGCGGGTAAAAAAAAAATAATAATTTTTTAAAAAATGGGAATATGAGGATGGGAGTGGGGAAATTATTGGGATTTTCGCTGTTTTTTGTTTTTTTTTTTTTTTTTTTTTTTTTTTCTGGGAACAAAGAGCAACTGCTGCAGGACTTGTCCATATTTCCAGCGCTGTGTCGCACTTTTAATAAAACATCTGTTCTTGCTTCTGCTGATGAGTTCCCTTAATTGTTTGCAGACCCAATTCCGCCAGAAATCTCCCCACAAATCCCTTCCCCTTCCCCTCGCCGCGTGGTTTTCTCCAAAAAAAAAAAAAAAAAAAACACTTTTTAAAATGGGGGTAAAAATCCCAAAAAAAAAATCCGCCAAAAACCTGTTGGGAAACGCCAAAAATTCAATTAAAATTCAGATTTTTGCGGGGTTTCGCTGATGGTTTGTTGTTTTGCTGTGGTGTTTGTTTTTTTTTTTTTTTTTTTTTTTTTAATTCCGCGTGGATTTTTGCCCTAAAAAAAAAAATCAAAGTTTGGAGGGTGGATGTGTTTTGGGGTTGGTTTTTTTTTTTTTTTTCCGGCAGCTGCTTTCTGCTGTCTATAAATCGAGCGGACTTTTAGGACTTGCCCTCTGTTTAGAGAAGTCATAAAACACTTAAACTTCCCCCGGCTCGCGGTCCCACGCTTATCCCGCAGGTCTCCAGCCCACCTTGGGAAGGGAAAAAAAAAAAAAAAAAAAGGAGGAAAAATAAAAAGAATTAACATTTAAAAGAAATAAAATTAAAATTAAAAAAAAAAAAAAAGCGAAAAGAAGCGGAAAAAACGGGAATAAAGGTGGGGGGAAAGCGAAATAAAAGGGGGGAAATGAAGGGGAAGGAGCAGCAGGAGCAGGAAAAATCAGGGAAAGTGAAAATTTAGGGATAAAAGGGAAAAGGAGGCTCAGGGAGGAGAAGTTTTTTGAGGGAAACTCCTCCAAAGTTGTGGCCCCGGCGCCCCTCGCCCCCATCCCGGCCTTTGGGATACCCCAAAACTCCCCAAAATCCCCAAGTTTGGCCTCCCTGACTCCCCCCGGCTTTGCAAAAACCAAAAGAAAGCAGCAAAATCCTCCCAAAATTCCGATTTTTTCTTTTTTCCCCCCACACTCCGCAGGGAGATTTTGGAAAAGCAGAGTGGGGGGAAAAAAGCAGCGGAAATTTGGGAATTTTGGGGGGAAAACGGCCGGAATTCCTCCCCAAGGCCACGGCAGCGCCCCAAGGTGGGAGCTCCCCTCCAGCCGCCACTTTTGGGGCCAAAAATTCGGATTTTTTCCCCCTTCCTGGCCTGGGTTTGGTTGGTTTTTGGGTGTTTTTTTGGTTTTTTTCTTGGTGTTTTTGTGTTTTTTTTTTTTTTTTCCAGTTGCGGTCCCGTTTATGGTTTTATTGCTACCATTGATGACTTTGCTTTGTTAGCCAGAGGAAAAAGAGCATAAAATCCCTTGGCATCCGGGTTCCTGTCATAGCTGGGGGGGCGAAATATTCCCCCAAAAAAACCCCCCCCCGGGGGCTTTGCTTTGTCAGCCAAAAAAATATATATATTTAAAAAAAAAATCAAAAATAAAAATCGGGATTGGGGGGAATTTCCCACGTTTTCCCGACGATTTTTGGGATTTATTTATATTTTTTTTAAATAAAAACCCGAGGTGGTTTAACAACAAAAAAGAGGAAGAGGAGGAGGAGGAGGAGGAGGAGGAGGAGGAGGAGGAGGCCGAGGGTTCCCCCGGTAAAAATCGGATTTTTTTTTGCTGCAAATCCACCCCGCGGTGTTCCCGGGGCTGCAGGTAGGGGCTGATTTTGGGGCGATTTTGGGGGGGTTTGGGGTGGAAATGGGGTCGGGGTCCCCTCCCCGCCAGGAAAAATTCCCGATCAAACTTTGGGAATCGCCGGAAACTCCGAACCGCCGGCCCGGGCCGCTCCTCCCCACCCCAAATTCGCTTTTTTTTCGCCTTTTTCCTGCCACTTTTCCTTTTTGGGGACGTCAAGAAATGCCCCAAAACCTGGAGAAATGGCCCCAAAGTGGAGGGGAAATCCCGGCTCCCAGCCCGGCGGGGGATTGGGGGTTTTTCCCCTAAAAATTCCCTTTTTCTCCCCAAATTTTTGCCCTTTTCCAGGAGTTTGGGAGCGCTCCCGATCCCGCGTTATCCACGGAGAGGTCGCCATGTTTATCCCCCCCTTTTCCCCCTTTTTTTTAAATTTTTTTCCCTCCTTTTTAATGGAATTATTTTCCCCATTTTGCCGTTTAAATGCGAATACTCAGAGCAGGAGAAAGCGGGGGAAAAAAAGGGAGAAAAATTAATTTTAAAAAAATTTTAAACATTTATAAATAAATAAAATTAATAAATTAAATAAAAATAAAAGGAAATAAAAGATTAAAAAAAAAGAGGGAGAGAGAGGGTAATTTATGGCTTAATATTCAGTGTTCGCCTGAGATTTATTGCTGGGAATTCGGAGCCGCTTATTACGAGATATTTAAGCGCAGCTTTCTTGGAAAGAATAATAATTATGATAATCATTAAAAAAAATCATAATAAAAGAGAATAAAAAAGAGCATCGAGCATTTAGCACCTCTAAAATAATAATAATAAAAAAAAGAGGTAAAGATTTTTTTTTTTAATTTTGGCGAATCTGAGCGAAATAAATAAGAGGAAGGCGGGGGAGGGGGGGAGAAAAAAGAAAGTAAAGTGGGTTTTAAAATTTTGAATTTTAGGAATTTTAGGTCCCCATGAGCCCCCTGCCCGCCCACACCCCACCACCCCCAAATGTCCCTGGGGTTTTTTTTTTATTTTTGGGGGGTGCCGGACTTACTTTCCATGCCCACTTAGTTTCAACTAGGGACTGGCGAGCAGAAAAAAGCAATTTTTTCCCTTTTTGACACGCGGCTCGCCATTGGCCCGGGCCGGGTCAGCTGACTGTGTCATTCTGTCTGTCCTGGAGCAGAGCCTTCCCTATAACAATCCTACACTTCCCACTACAAACTGGAGACTGAAATAAATATTAAAAGAAATCGCACGGGCCCAGGTGGCGCCGGGAAAAAGGAGAGAGAGAGGGAGAGGGAGAGAGAGAGAGGAGGGGAGGATTTAAAAAAAAAAATATAGATATAGATAGATTAATTAATTAATTGGTTGTGGTGAGGCGGGGATAGAGAGGGAGAAATAGAGGGGGAATAGGGGAAAATAGAGATAAATAGAGGGGGAATAGAGATAAATAGAGGGGGAAATAGAGAGAAAAATAGGGGGGAAATAGAGGAAAATATAGGGGGGAAATAGAAGGGAAAGAGATAAAGGGGAAATATAGAGGGGGAAAAATAGGGGGGAAATAGAGGAAATAATAAAAGAAATAATAGAGGGGAAATAGAGGAGGGAATAGAGGAAGAAAAGAGAGGGAATTGAGGAATGAAAGAGGCAAAATAGAGGAATAAGGGAGGCAAAATAGAGGAAGAAAAGAGGAAAAATAGGGGAATAAAAGAGGAAAATTAGGGGAATAAAAGGGGAAATATAGAGGAATAAAAAGGGGGAAATAGAGGGGAAAAGGGGGGAAATAGAGAAAGAAAAGGAAAAATAGAGGAAAACCAGGAAAAATAGAGGAAAAAAAGGAAAAAGAGAGGAAAAAGAGGAAAAATAGAAGAAAAAAGGAAAAATAGAGGAAAAAGAGGAAAAACAGAGGGAAAAAGGAAAAACAGAGGGAAAAAAGAAAACCAGAGGAAAACCAGAGAAAAAATAGAGGAAAAAATATTTTAAAAAAAGAAGAAAAAGAAGAAGAAGGAAAAAAAAAATCCACAGAGAAAAACCCCAAGGAACGCAGCAAAAAAAAAAAAAACCAAAAAACCAACAACAACAAACCCACACGGACAAAACCCCCACCGAGAGCGCGGAGGACACCCCAAAAAAAAAAAAAAAAAAAAAAAAAAAAAAGAGAAAAAACCCCCCAAAAAAAAAAAAATAAAACCCAACAAGCACCACGGCGGAGCGGCGATGAATTCCTATTTCACCAACCCGTCCTTGTCGTGCCACCTCGGCGGCGGCCAGGAGGTGCTGCCCAACGTGGCCGCGCTCAACTCCAGCTACGACCCCCGTGCGGCATTTCGGCAGCTACGGCGCGGCCGTGGCGCAGAACCGGATTTACTCCTCGCCCTTTTACTCGCCCCAGGACAACCCGGTGGTGTTCGGCTCGGGCCGCTCGCCCTACGAGTACGGCTCCAACGCCTTCTACCAGGACAAGGAGGTGCTGAGCAGCTGCCGCCAGAGCTCGGTCGGGGCGCACGGCACCCCCAATTCCATCGCGCAGGATTTCCCCAGCGAGCAGAGCCGGAGCGCGGCTCAGGAGCAGAAATCCGGCATCCAGATTTACCCCTGGATGCAGCGCATGAATTCGCACAGTGGTAAGTTTTTTATGGCTCGTGGCGGGGGGATAAATTAAATAAACTTGGAGGGTTTTATGGCCTTTCCCCCCCCTCCCCTCGGCGCTCCTCTCCTTGCTCGGCACCTCGGTAGGATGGGGTTTTTATGGCGCCATAAAAACAATAATTTCGAGCAGTTTGCGGCTGGCTTTTTATTCGGGTTTGGCTTGTTAGGATCGGTTTTAATTAAAAGGTTTCGCCCGGCGGTGAAATATCGGCGATCGTAAAGTGGGATTAAATAGGGAAATAAAACTAAAGCGGCGCGGCCGGGGCTGCTCGCGGAGTTCAGCGGGGAAAATAAATACGAGCGGGGATTAGGGTGAGGAGGAAAGTTCGTGGGGTTGGGGTTTTGGTTTTTTTTAGGGTTTTTAGGAGTTTTTTAGGGGTTTTAGGGTTTGGGGGTGGCACGAGCTGGGGCCGGGAGGAAGCCGCCCCTTCCTCGCCGTCGCCGGCTCCCCCAAATCCAGGGAATCCAGGGCAAGTCTGGGCTTAAATCCCGCAAAATCAGGGCTTAAACACTCAAAACCTGGGTTAAATCCCTAAAAATCTGGCCTAAAACCCCGCAAAATCCCTAAGATCTCTAAAAATCTGGGCTAGAACCCTCAAAATCCGGGATAGAACCTCCAAAATCCGGGTTTAAAGCTGAAAAGTCTGAGCTAAAACCCTGCACAAACTGGACTAAAACCCCACCAAAATCTGTCCTTAAAGCATCAAAATTTGGCCAAAACCCCCAAAATATCTGGGCTAAAACCTGCAAAATCTGGGCTGAACCCCCACAGAATTTTGGCTAAACCCCTCAAAATATGGCCTAAACGCCCACAAAATCGGGGCTAAAACCTGCAAAATCGGGGCTGAACCCCCACCAAACCTTGGCTAAACCCTTGAAAATCTTGGCTTAAACCCTGCGAAATCCGGGCTAAACCCCTCAAAATCTAGGCTAAACCCCTGCAAAACCTGGTCCGAACCCCTACAAACCCCAGCTTAAACCCATCAAAACCTCGGCTAAACCCCACAAAACCTAAGCTAAACAACAACGGCCTAAACCCCTTACAAAAACCTATCCTTAAATCCACCAAAACCCGGCCTAAACCCCATCCTAAACCCCCAATCTGACGCCTAAACCCCTGAAACCCCAGGGTGACCCCCCGGCTGAAGCCCAGCAGCGCGCGGGTGGAACCCCGCGGGGACGCGGGGCGCTTTAATTTCATTTTTTATTCATTTTTCTCCTTTTTTTTTTTTTTTTCCGCGCCACGGTGGGGGTGGGGAGGGGCAGGGCGAGCGGAGGGGCGCTGCGTTCTGACGATTTTTAGTCTGTTTTGTCTCGGCTTCTTTAGGAGTCGGTTACGGGGCCGACCGCCGGCGGGGCCGCCAGATTTATTCCCGGTACCAGACGCTGGAGCTGGAGAAGGAATTCCACTTCAACCGCTACCTGACCCGGCGGCGCCGCATCGAGATCGCCAACGCGCTGTGCCTGACCGAGCGGCAGATCAAGATCTGGTTCCAGAACCGCCGCATGAAGTGGAAAAAAGAGACAAACCTCAGCTCCACGCTGGCCGGAGCAGCGGGAGGAGGAGGAGGAGGAGGAGGAGGAGGAGGAGGAGGAGGAGGAGGTGGTGGAGGGGGAAGCGGCGGCCGCCGACAGCTTGGCCAAGGAGGAGAAGCGCGATGAGACAGAGGAGGAGAAGAAGGAGTGATGGTTGTTTTTATTTTTATCTCCTTCTTCTCCCCTCTCTCCTCATGCCTTTTTGTCGTTCCTGGTATTTATCGTTGGGGGAAAAAAAAAAAATATTAAAAAAATTATATGAGGGGGGGGATGTTGGCGGGGAGGGGGGAAATTGGAGAATAAGCGAAATAAAAGGGCGGGGCGGGGTGAGAGTGGAAGAGAGGAATGAAAGAGAGGGGGGAAAAGTGGAGGAGAGGAAAAAGTGGGGAGGAGTGAGTGTGGAGGGGTTGAAAAGAGAAATGGAAGTGGAGGGGTGAAAAAGTGGGGGGGAAAAAAAAGAAAAAGTGGGGGGAAAAAAGAGAAAGTGGGGGGGAAAATGAAAAAGCGGGGGAAAATGAGAAAAAGTGGGGAAAAAAAGAAAAAGTGGGGGGAAAATGAGAAAGTGGGGGGAAAAAAAGTGGGGGAAAAAAGAAAAAGTGGGGAAAAATAGGAAAAAGTGGGGGGAAAAAGTGGGGAAAAATAGGAAAAAGTGGGGGGAAAAAAGAAAAAGTGGAGGAATGAATGCGGAGGAACGAATGTGGAGAAATTAATTAATTAATGAGGAGAAATCAATGGATGAATGAACGAGGAGGAATTAATTAATGAATGAATTAATTACTGAGAGAGCTTCTCAAAAACCCACGAATTCCACCCCCCCCCCCCAAAATCTCCCCCCGGCCGCATCCCCCGCTCCGCCCTCCCCCAAAAATCGGGAAAATCGGGCAAAAAACTGGGCAAAAATTGGGGCAAATCGGGCAGAACTGGGGGCGACCCCGCCCCCAGCTTGTCCCCCCCCAAACCTCAGCGATTCCCGGTGAGAAAAAATCAGATTTTCCTGGCGAAAATGCCATAAAAAAGCGCTTTTTCCGGCCCGAAATCGCCTTTTATTTTCCTCCTATTTAAGCAGCTACCTGGGCTCATCACCGCATCCACAAACTGTGACGGTTTCTGTGTGAATATTTGAATATTTTTCTCTGTGTTCGTGGTACCTGTATTTATATTTATGTTTAGCGCTGTAATGTTCGAAAAAAGGGGAAAAAAACTAAAAAAAAAAAAAAAATGAATGGAGTTCATAGAGGTAGAGAGAAATCAATCAATAAATAAAATTAAAAAAAAAAAAGCGGCGAAAAATGTTTAAAAAATAAATAAAATTGAAAACTCTTGTGTTACACCCGCTCATGTATAAAGTCCCCCAGTCCGGACTGGACTTTCTGTCGAGTATTTAATGAAATAAAATCGGAATATTATTTTTGAAAAGTTGCCCCAGCGGCCTCTGAGCTTCAGTGGGAACCTTGTGCTGGAAAATTCATTTTTGATTTCGCCTTTCCTCCCCAAAAATCGCCTCCCCCCACGCCGTCCCTGGTCTCGTCTTTTCCTTCCTCCTGCGCCTTCCCAAAAAAAAAAAAGACAAACCAAAAAAACCGGGAAAATGGGAAAAAAAACCAAGAGGGAGGGGGGAAATAAGGAGGAAAAGGGGGAAAAAATGACATTTTTTTGCTTTGTCTCCTTGGGCGAGTCTCGTGTAATTGTTCGGTGCCGGCGGGAATTTCCATTATTTAAAAAAAAAAACCAACTGGATTTCCAAAGTTCCGAGATTCCTTATTTCCCCTCCTTTTTAAATTTTTTATCCCGCGGGGGGTGAAAAGTTCGCCTTCTCTTTTATTATTTATGATTTATTGGTGATTTATTGGTGATTTCTCGATGATGGATGTGGGTTTTATTAATTAATTAATGATTTTTGGGGGGTTTGTTTTGCGCCCCGAGGTTTTATCCCACCCCTTTCCCCTCGATTTCATCCCAATAAAAACCTCTCCAGGGAATGGGGGAGGGAAAAAAATGTCATTTTTTAGCATTTTTTAGCATTTTTTATCCAGAGCCTCACCCTTGAGGAGATCGGAAATTGTGGATTTAACATCGGGAAATGAAACGCGGGGTGAAAAAAAGGATAAAAAACTGATTTTTGCTCCTTTTTTTGTCGTATTTGGGAGATTTTCTGGGAATTCCGGGGGTCACGGAATGAGAAATCCCTGGGAAAAAAGAAAAATAAATAAGTAAGATTTATTTTTGAAAGGAAACTGCGAAGATTTGGCAGTGAAGTGACTCAAAGCAGGGAAAAAAGGCAGGAAAAAAGAGGAAATAATTGCAAAAAAAGAGGAAATTGTTGTTTTTTTAAAGGGAAATAATCGTAAAAAATGGAAATGGTCGTTAAAAAAGGGAAATAATCGTAAAAGAATGGGAAATGATCGTTAAAAAAGGGAAAATAATCGTAAAAAGGGAAAATAATCGTTAAAAAAGGGAAATGATCGTAAATAAAGGGAAATAATCGTAAAAAAGGGGAAATAATCGTAAAAAAGGGGAAATAATCCTAATAAAAAGGAGCCCAGGGAGGTTTTTCCATCCTTTCCTTCTCTCCAGGATGGAATTTGTGCAAAAAAAAAAAAGGACAAAAATCCCCAAAAAAAACCCAAAAAATGAAGAAAAAGCCAAAAAAGCGCCGGGCAGGAGCAGCAGGAGAGGCCGGGGGGGTCGGAAATTCCGATTTTTCCCAGGATCTTTTTCTCCCCCCGCGCCTTTGAGGAAGAGCTGGCAGCGATAAATTGTGGGGAAAGAGTGAAAAAAAAAAAAAAAAAAAGGATAAAAAACGCGAGGAAAAGCAGAGAAGGGAAAAAAATATAAATAAATCAAAATTGAAAAATCCAAGGAATGTAAACTTTGGAGCGCTGGAGGAGGAGCGGCCCAAAAATATCCTGGAATGGCCAGGGGAAAATGAGGTTTTATTTAATTTATTTTAAATTTTGGGTGGTTTTTGTTTAGGGAGAAAAAGGAGGGAAAGGTTGGGAAGAGGGGGTGGGAGGAAGGAGGAGAAAAAGGGGAAAAAAGGGAGGAAAAAGGGAGGAAAAAGGGAGGAAAAAGGGGAGAAAAAGAGAATTAAAAGGGAGGGAAATGGGATTAAAGGGAAGAAAAGAGGAGGAAAGGGGAAAAGGAAAAGAAATTAAAATAAGGAAAGGAAAGGGAATAACGGAAAAGAAATTTAAAAAAAAATTAAATGGGGGGAAAAAGGGAAAAAGGAAATGAAGGAAAAAATTGAAAAGTAAATAAAAAAAGGAAAAAAAAAAAAGGGGAAAATCCATAATTTTAATTTAAATTATTTCGCTCTTTAAAGCAACCCCGCGCTGGAATGAAGCGCAAAAATCAAAATTCATTCGAGAACGAAAGAAATAAACTGGAGGAAGAGAAAGGAGGCGGAAAAGGGAAGAAATCTCTGGGAAAAAGAAGAAATCCCGCGGTGCCGCCGAGCAGCGCTAGGTGCCGCTGCCGCCTCGCCCCGCAAAAAAAAAACCCCAAAAAAAGAAAAAAAAGAAATAAAAACCCAAGCCTGGGGTCACGGATTTGAGGAGCGGCCGCCGCCCCCTGCACGTGACGCCCCCAGAAAAAATAAAAATCCCAGATTTGGGAAGGGAGGGGGGCGGAAAATCCCGGGAATCTGCGCCGGGAATTTCCCCGGCCCCTTCTCCGTGTTTTTATTTTAAATTTTTAATCATTTGCTTTAGATTTTTTTTTCCTATTTTCCCCCTGTTTTTAATGATATTTTTCTATCTTTAATCATTAATTTTAGGGTTTTTTTCGCTATTTAAAACATTTAGAAAAGAATTTATTTTACATTTTTAATCTGTTTTAAAGGGTTTTTTTATCCCTCCACCGGGTGAAGGCGGAATTTCAAAAGAGGCAGGAAGCGGCCCGGAATTCAAGAGGTTTTGGGGAAAAAGGGGGGAAAAATGAGAGGAAAATGAGGAAAAATGGGAGAGGGAAAAAAAGGGGTGGAAAAGGAGATTAAAGAAGGGAAAGGGGGAGGAAAAAAGGGAAAAGAGAAAAAAAGAGCGGGAAATGAGAGAAAAAAGAGAGGGGAAAAGGGGATTAAAAAGAAGGAAAATGAGATAAAAAGAGGGTGAAAAAGGAGATTAAAAGAGAAGGGAAAAGGGGATAAAAAGAGGAGGAAAGTGGATTATAACGAAGGAAAATGAGATTAAAAAGAGAGAAAAAAGGGGATAAAAAGGAGGGGAAAAGGAGCTAAAAAAAGAGGGAAGAAGGAGATAAAAGAGAAAGAAAAGGGAGATAAAAGAGAGGGAAAAGAGATATAAAAGGGAGGGGAACGGGGATCAAAAGAGGAAAACGGAGATAAAAGAGGAAAACGGAGATAAAAAGAGGAAAACGGAGATAAAAAGAGGAAAATTGGAGATAAAAAGATGAAAAAGATGGAGAGAAAAAGAGGAAAAAGATGGAGAGGAAAAGAGGGAAAAGATGGAGATAAAAGGGAGGAAAAACTTGGATAAAAGAGAGGAAAAAGAGATAAATAATGGAGGGAAAGGAGATAAAAGAGAAGAAAAAGAGCTAAAAAAGGGAAGAAAAGAGCTTAAAAAGGGAAGAAAAAGAACTAAAAGCGAGGAAAAAGAGCGAAAAAAAGGAGGAAATCCCCTCGCTCTCTGTTATTTTTGTTAAAATTCGGAATTTTTCAATCCCTGCCTCCCTCCCCCTCCCCGAGCTCCTCCGGAGCCGCCCCTCCCCCCCACCCCCGCGGGCTTTTTCCATGGCGAGCGGTGGAAATTTGGGAATCGCGGAGGCGCCGCGAGCCGGGCACCCCCCGCCTTCCTCCTCCTCGTCCTCCTCCTCGTCCTCCTCCTCCTCCCCGCGGTCCTGCCCGGCGCCGGGAGCGCAGGGAAAGCGCGGAATTCCCGCATTGCCGGGACTGCGGCCGCGGCGCGGGAGCAGCGCGGAGCCGGAGCAGCCTCGGGGCCGCCCCCGCTTCACCTGAGCCAGGGTAAAACGTCCCCGTCCTCGCCTCGGGGGCACCAGCAAGTCTGAGCTTCCCTTTGCCCTGAATTTCCCTTTTTGTCCCCTGAATTTCCCTTTTTGTCCCCTGATTTTCCCTTTTTGTCCCCTGAATTTCCCTTTTTGTCCCCTGAATTTCCCTTTTTGTCCCCTGATTTTCCCTTTCCCCCCTTGGTTTTCCCTTTCCCCCCTTTGCTTTTCTCTTATTTCCCCTGGATTTTCTCTTATTTCCCCTTGGTTTTCCCTTTCCCCCCCTTTGATTTTCTCTTATTTCCCCTTGGTTTTCCCCTTTCCCCCCTTGGTTTTCCCTTCCCCCCCTTGGTTTTCTCTTATTTCCCCTTAGTTTTATCTTTCTTCCCCTGAATTTCCCTTTTTTGTCCCCTGATTTTCCCTTTCCCCCCCTTGATTTTCTCTTATTTCCCC
The DNA here is from genome assembly GCF_031753505.1 of Anomalospiza imberbis. NCBI lineage: Eukaryota > Metazoa > Chordata > Aves > Passeriformes > Viduidae > Anomalospiza > Anomalospiza imberbis. The sequence continues at coordinate 6,847,597 of NC_089702.1, forward strand.
TTGGTTTTATCTTTTTTTCCCTTGGTTTTCTCTTATTTCCCCTGGTTTTATCTTTTTTTCCCTTGGTTTTCTCTTATTTCCCCTTGGTTTTATCTTTCTTCCCTGAAATTTCCCTTTTTTGTCCCCTGATTTTCCCTTTCCCCCCTTGATTTTCTCTTATATCCCTTGGTTTTCTCTTATTTCCCTTGATTTTCCCTTTTATCACCGGATTTTTCCCTTTTTGACCCTCGATTTTCTCTTTTTGATCCTCGTTTTTCCCTTTTATTCCCCTGATTTTCCTTTTTATCCCCTGATTTTTCCTTTGGCCCCTTCATTTTCTCTTTTTGCCCCTTGATTTTCCCCTTTTCCCCCCAGAATTTCCCTTTTTTGTCCCCTGATTCTCCCTTCCCCCCTTGATTTTCTCTTTTTGATCCTTGATTTTCCCTTTTCCCCCTGATTTTCCCCTTCCCCCCCCCCTTGATTTTCCCTTTCCCCCCCCTTGATTTTCCTTTTCCCTCCTGATTTTCTCTTTTTTCCCCTTGATTTTTCCATTTCCCCCCTGATTTTTCCTTCCACCCCCCCGGATTTTCTCTTCCCTTTTTTTTCCCAAGGTTTTTCCCGCGATTTTTTTGCCTTTTTAAATATTTTTGTGCAGTTTCCCCCTTTTTTTCTTTCTTTCTTCCCTTTTGCCCCATTTCCCCCTTCCCCTAATTTCCCTTTTCCCACTTTATCCCCCTTTCCCCCCTTTATTTCACCTTTATTCCTCTTTTTTCCCACCTTTTCCCTCCCTTTATTTCCTTTTCCCTCCTTTCTCTCCCCACCTCTTCCCCTTTCTTAAAATTTCCCCCATTTTTCCCCATTTCCCCCATTTTTCCAATTTCCCCCACTGGTATCCCATTCCTCTTTTCCATTTTTTATCCCCCTTTTCCCCCATTTTCCTCCCTATTTTCTTCCCCTTCCACCTTTTCCCGTTTTTTTCAATTTTTATCTCATTTTCCCCATTTTTTTTCCTTTTTCCCCCCTTCTTCTCCCATTCCTTCCCCATTTTCTCCCTTTTCCCCCTCTTTTTCCCCTTTTTTTCCTCCATTTTTTCCTCAATTTTCCCACTTTCCCCCCCTTTTTTCCCAATTTTCCCCTTTCCTGTTCCCCCATTCCTTCTCCATTTTTCTCCCCCTTTTCCCCCCCTTTTTTTGCCACTTTTTTCCACCCTTTCCCCCCATTTCCCCCTATTTTTCCTCAATTTTCCTCATTCCTTCCCCCCTATTTTTCTCCCCCCGTTTTCCCCCTATTTTTCCCTTTCCCCCCTATTTTCCCCCCTTTTTCCTTCCTTTTTTCTCCCTTTTTTCTCCCTTTTTTCTCCCTTTCTCCCCTCTTTTTTCTCCTTTTTTCCTCAATTTTTCCCATTTTCCCCTACTTTCCCTCCATTTTTTCCCCATTCCTTCCCCATTTTTCTCCCCCTATTTTTCCCTTTCCCCCCCTATTTTTTCCCTCCCTTTTCTTGTTCCTTTTTTCTCCCTTTTTTTCTCCCTTCCCCCCGCTTTTCCCCAATTTTTCCTCATTTTTTCCCCATTCCTTCCCAATTTTTCTCCTCTCCTTTCCCCCTATTTTTCCCTCCCTCCCCCTATTTTTTCCCTTTTTCCTCCCTTATTTTCTTCTTTTTTCCTCCCTTTTTTCCTCCCTTTCCCCCCTATTTTTCCCCCATTTTCCCCTTATTTTCCCTCCATTTCCCCCCATTCCTTCCCCATTTTTCTCCCCCTATTTTCCCCTTCCCCCCCCCCCTATTTTTTCCCTTTTTTTCCTCCCTTTTTTTCTCCCTTTCCCCCCTCTTTCCCCCAAAATTTCCCAATTTTCCCCTATTTTCCCTCAATTTTTTCCCCATCCCTTCCCCATTTTTCTCCCCCGATTTTCCCCTTCCCCCCCCTATTTTTTCCCTTTTTTCCTCCCTTTTTTCTCCCTTTCCCCCTTCTTTTCCCCAAAATTTCCCCATTTTCCCCAATTTTTCCTCATTTTTTCCCCATTCCCTCATTTTTTCCCCATTCCTTCCCCATTTTTCTCCCCCTATTTTTCCCCTTTTTCCTCCCTTATTTTCTTCTTTTTTTCCTCATTTTTTTCTCCCTTTCCCCCCGCTTTTCCCCAATTTCCCCCCATTTTTCCCCAATTTTTCCTCAATTTTTTCCCCATTCCTTCCCCATTTTTCTCCCCCTATTTTTCCCTTTCCCCCCCTATTTTTCCCCTTTTCCTCCCTTTTTTTCTTCCTTTTTTTCTCCCTTTTTTCTCCCTTTTTTTCTCCCTTTCCCTCCTCTTTTCCCCAAAATTTCCCCATTTTTCCCCATTCCTTCCCCATTTTTCTCCCCCTATTTTTCCCTTTTCCCCCTTTATTTCTTCCTTTTTTCTCCCTTTTTTCTCCCTTTTTTTCTCCCTTTCCCTCCTCTTTTCCCCAAAATTTCCCCATTTTCCCCCATTCCTTCCCCATTTTTCTCCCCCTATTTTTCCCCTTTTTCCTCCCTTATTTTCTTCTTTTTTTCCTCATTTTTTTCTCCCTTTCCCCCCGCTTTTCCCCAATTTTCCCCCATTTTTCCTCAATTTTTCCCCCATTTTTCCTCAATTTTTCCTCAATTTTTTCCCCATTCCTTCCCCATTTTTCTCCCCCTATTTTCCCCTTTCCCCCCTATTTTTTCCCTTTTTTCCTCCCTTTTTTTCCTCCCTTTTTTTCCTCCATTTCCCCATTTTTCCCCCATTTTTCCCCCCATTTTTCCCCATTTTTCCCCATTTTTCCCCCATTTTCCCACGCGTTTTTCCAGGCCAAACGGGGCGGACCACAATAATAACAATAATAATAAAAAAAAAAGGAGAAACACAAAAATAAAAAACCCCTCGAGGTCGTAAATTTTACGAGCGAGCATCAATCGCTCGTAAAAACGTCCCGAAAAGGCTCCGGGGCCGCGGGATCCCGAATTTATGGCGCCGTAATTGGAGCGCGGCGACGAAACGCGGAGAAAAGGCGAAATTCCCTTTTTTTTTTTAGGGAATTCGGCCTAAAAAGAACTCGGAATATTCAGGGGAAAAATAAAAACGACGCCGGGGATTTTGGGTTTTTTTTTTTTTGGAGGGGGGAATAAAGGGAAAGGGGGAATTAGCGGGAAAATCGGATTTTTTTTGGGGGAAAAGGCAGGAAAATGGGGAAATTAGGGGGGAAAATCGGATTTTTTTGGGGGGGAAAGGCAGGAAAATGGGGAAATTAGAGGGAAAAATCGGATTTTTGGGTTTTTTTTGGAGGGGGGAATTAAGGGAAAGGGGGAATTAGGGGGGAAAATCGGATTTTTTTTGGGAAAAGGCAGGAAAATTGGGAAATTAGGGGGGAAAATCGGATTTTTTTTTGGGGGGAAAGGCAGGAAAAGAGGGAAATTAGCGGGAAAATCGGATTTTTTTGGGGGGAAAAGGAAGGAAAAGAGGGAAATTAGGGGGAAATCGGATTTTTGGGGTTTTTTTTGGAGGGGGGAATTAAGGGAAAGGGGGAATTAGGGGGGAAAATCGGATTTTTTTTGGGAAAAGGCAGGAAAATGGGGAAATTAGAGGGAAAAATCGGATTTTTTGGGGGGAAAATGAAGGGAAAGGGGAATTAGGGGGGAAAATCGGATTTTTTTTGGGAAAAGGCAGGAAAAGAGGAAATTAGGGGGGAAAATCGGATTTTTGGGTATTTTTTGGGGGGAAAAGGAAGGGAAAGGGGGAAATTAGGGGGAAAATCGGATTTTTGGGGTTTTTTTTGGAGGGGGGAATTAAGGGAAAGGGGAAATTAGCGGGAAAATCGGATTTTTTTTGGAAAAGGCAGGAAAATTGGGAAATTAGGGGGGAAAATCGGATTTTTTGGGGGGGGAAAAGGAAGGGAAAGGGGGAAATTAAAGGGGGAAAATCGGATTTTTTTTGGGAAAAGGCAGGAAAAGTGGGAAATCAGCGGGAAAATCGGATTTTTTTGGGGGGAAAAGGCAGGAAAATGGGGAAATTAGAGGGAAAAATCGGATTTTTGGGTTTTTTTTTGGAGGGGGGAATTAAGGGAAAGGGGGAATTAGGCGGGAAAATCGGATTTTTTTTTGGGAAAAGGCAGGAAAAGAGGGAAATTAGGGGGGAAATCGGATTTTTTTGGGGAAAAGGCAAGAAAATGGGAAATTAGGGGGGAAAATCAGATTTTTTTGGGGGGAAATGCAGGAAAATGGGGAAATTAGCGGGAAAATCGGATTTTTTTTTTTTTTTTGGAAAAGGCAGGAAAATGGGGAAATTAGAGGGAAAAATCGGATTTTTGGGGTTTTTTTTGGAGGGGGGAATTAAGGGAAAGGGGGATTTAGCGGGAAAATCGGATTTTTTTTTGGGGGGAAAAGGCAGGAAAATGGGGAAATTGGAGGGAAAAATCGGATTTTTTGGGGGGAAAAGGCAGGAAAATGGGGAAATTAGGGGGAAAAATCGGATTTTTTTTGGGGGGAAAAGGAAGGGAAAGGGGAAATTAAAGGGGAAAATCGGATTTTTTTTTGGAAAAGGCAGGAAAATTGGGAAATTGGGGGGAAAAATCGGATTTTTTGGGGGGAAAAGGCAGGAAAATTGGGAAATCAGCGGGAAAATCGGATTTTTTTGGGGGAAAAGGCAAGAAAATGGGGAAATTAAGGGGGAAATCGGATTTTTTTGGGATTTTTTTTGGGGGAAAAGGAAGGGAAAGGGGGAAATTAAAGGGGGAAAATCGGATTTTTTTTTTTTTTTGTGAAAAGGCAGGAAAATTGGGAAATTAGGGGGGAAATCGGATTTTTTTGGGATTTTTTTTTTGGGGGGAAAAGGAAGGGAAAGGGGGAAATTTAGAGGGAAAATCGGATTTTTGGGGTTTTTTTGGGGGGAAAAGGAAGGGAATGGGGGAAACTAGGGCCGAAAATCGGATTTTTTGGGGAAAAGGGAAAAAAAGAGCAAATTACGGGAAAAATCGGATTTTTGGGTTTTTTTGGGGAGGGGAAAAGGAAAAAAAGGGTGAAATTAGGGGGGAAAACCGGAATTTTTTGGGAGGCAGGAAAAAGGGGAAATTGGGGAAAAATCGGAAATTTTTGTGGGTTTTTTTGGGGTGGAAAAGGAAGGAAAATGGGAAAATTCGGGGAAAAAATTCGGGTTTTTTTCCCAGGTTCTCGCGGCTCACCTGCATTTGTCTGAGGTGGGATTTTGGGGAGGAATTTGGGATTTTGGGGAGGAATTTGGGATTTTGGGGAGGAATTTGGGATTTTTTTGGGGTGGAAATTGGGATTTTAGGGAGGAATTTGGGATTTTTGGGTGGAATTTGGGATTTTTCAAGGGAATTTGGGATTTTTGGGAAGAATTTGGGATTTTGCGGCAGAATTTGGGATTTTCTGAAGGAATTTGGGATTTTTGATGTGGAATATGGGATTTTTGAGGAAGAATTTGGGATTTTGGGTGGAATTTGGGATTTTTGATGTAGTATTTGGGATTTTTGGGGAGGAATTTGGGATTTAGGGAGGAATTTGGATTTTTGGGGAAGAATTTGGGATTTTGGGGCGGAATTTGGATTTTTGATGTGGAATTTGGGATTTTTGAGGTGGAATTTGGGATTTTTGAGGAGGAATTTGGGATTTTTTGGGGTGGAATTTGGGATTTTGCGGCAGAATTTGGGATTTTTGGGGTGGAATTTGGGATTTTGAAGAGGATGTTGGGATTTTAGGGAGGAATTTGGGATTTTTGGGGAGGAATTTGGGATTTTTCAAGGGAATTTGGGATTTTATTGAGGAATTTGGGATTTTGGGGTGGAATTTGGGATTTTTCAAGGGAATTTGGGATTTTTCAAGGGAATTTGGGATTTTTGGGGAGGAATTTGGGATTTCTTGGGGAATTTGGGATTTTGGGATGGAATTTTGGATTTTAGGGAAGAATTTCGGATTTTTGGGGCGGAATTTGGGATTTTTGGGGAAGAATTTGGGATTTTGGGCTGGAATTTTGGATTTTAGGGAAGAATTTGGGATTTTTGGGGAAGAATTTGGGATTTTGGGGTGGAATTTTGGATTTTAGGGAAAAATTTGGGATTTTTGGGGCGGAATTTGGGATTTTGGGACGGAATTTGGGATTTTAGGGAGGAATTTGGGATTTTTGGGGTGGAATTTGGGATTTTTGGGTGGAATTTGGGATTTTTGGGGAAGAATTTGGGATTTTTGGGGAAGAATTTGGGATTTTGGGGTGGAATTTGGGATTTTTGGGGAGGAATTTGGGATTTTTCAAGGGAATTTGGGATTTTAGTGAGGAATTTGTGATTTTTGGGGAGGAATTTGGGATTTCTTGGGGAATTTGGGATTTTGGGGTGGAATTTTGGATTTTAGGGAAGAATTTGGGATTTTTGAGGTGGAATTTGGGTTTTTTGGGAGGATTTTGGGATTTTTGAGGAGGAATTTGGGGTTTTTCAAGGGAATTTGGGATTTTTCTGGAGGAATTTGGGATTTTTGAGGAGAAATTTGGGCTTTTGGGGAGGAATTTGGGATTTTTGGGGAGGATTTTTGGATTTTTGAGGAGGAATTTGGAATTTTTCAGGGAATTTGGGATTTTTGGGGAGGATTTTGGGATTGTAGTGAGGAATTTGGGATTTTTTCTGAAGGAATTTGGGATTTTGGGGCGGAATTTGGGATTTTGGGGCGGAATTTGCAGCGGCAAATTGGGAACGGAGAATTCCAGGCTCCTCCTAAAACCCCCCGGGGGGGGAAAAGAAACAACAAAAAAAAAAACCTCTGTAAAACCTGAATTTGTGACCGCTTTTTTGGGGAAAAAATGCCAATAAAAATCCATTTAAACCTCGCGGGTTTTGTCCCTCCGTTGCTCCCGTTTTATTTTACTCTATAACCGCTCATTTTATTTAATTTTTAAATAAAAACCGATTCAAACCTCCCGAGTTTTTACATTTTCCCCCATTTTATTTTCAATTCTTTGGGGGTAAAATTTAATTTTTTTTCCATTCGCTTTCTTGTTTTATTTCCATAACCGCGTATTCTAAAAAACCCAATAAAAATCAATGGAAACCTCCCAATTTCCTTCATTTTTCCCTTTTATTTTGAATTTTTTTGAGGTAAAATTCTAATTTTTTCCCCTTTGCTGCTCCCCTTTTATTTCTCTAAGGACTTTTCAAAAAACCCATAAAAACCAGTTTAAACCCTCTGATTTTTCTCATTTCCCCCGGTTTATTTCAATTTTTTCACTTTTTCACCATTTTTTGCATCTTTATATATTTTTAACTCTTTTTACATTTTAATATTTTTTACTATTTTTTCATTATTTTTACAGTATTTTATTTTTTTCTTAATTTTTTAAACTTTTTTTGTACATTTTAAAAGCTTTTTTACATTTATTTACAATTTGCGGGTTTTTTTATTATTCCTAATGGTTTCTCAGGATTTTTCATGAATTTTTTTGCCAATTTTTAAATTATTTCCCATTATTTTCCCACCAATTTTTATAATTTTCGTTCATTTTTTATCACCTGCAATTAATTTCCTATTTTTCAGACAAACTTTAAACAATTATATATTTTTCTCTTTTTATATTTTTAGCTATTTACATTATTTCTGATGATTTTTAATGATGATTTTTGCTCTGATCGCCGTTTTTAACTCAAATTTTCGCGCCTCGCTCAAAGGAAAACTCTGATTAAAATGGGGGAGGAAAAAATCCCAGAAAAATTCCGGGAAAAATCCAGAAAAATTAAAAAAAACCCAACTCTTGCTCTGCCTGTGTGGTTTGGGGGGAAAAACAGCAAAAAAACCAAAATATTGGGGGGGAAAAAAGAAAAAAAACCAAAATATAAGGGGGAAAAGCAGCAGATCAACCCCAAATATTGGGGGGAAATCACCTCAAAACCCAAAATATTTGGGGGGAAAAGCCCAAAAAGCAAAATACACAAGGAATAAACAGCGAAGAAACACAAATATTGGGAAAAATCGCCTCAAAAACCAAAATATTGGGGGAAAATCACCTCAAAAACCAAATATTGGGGGAAAATCACCTCAAAAAACCAAAATATTGGGGGAAAATGCCTAAATAAACAAAATATTGGGAAAAAATCGCCTCAAAAAACAAAATATTGGGGGAAAATCACCTCAAAAAACAAAATATTGGGGGAAAATCACCTCAAAAAACCAAAATATTGGGGGAAAATGCCTAAAAACCCAAAATATTGGGAAAAATCACCTCAAAAACCAAAATATTGGGGTAAATCACCTCAAAAACCAAAATACTGGGGTAAATCACCTCAAAAAACCAAAATATTGGGGATAATGCCTAAAAAAACAAAATATTGGGAAAAATCGCCTCAAAAACCAAAATATTGGGGGAAAATCACCTCAAAAACCAAAATATTGGGGTAAATCACCTCAAAAACCAAAATACTGGGGGAAAATCATCTCAAAATCCAAAATATTGTGAGAAAAATGCCTCAAAAAACCAAAATATGGAGAAAAAACCTCTGGAAAAATCACTGTATTCCTCAGAAAAAAAGGTGGGAAAAGTTGAAAAAAAGGTGAAAAAAGTTGGGGAAAAGGGAAATAAAGTGGAAAAAATGGAATTTTGGGGAATCCCCAGCTCCGCAATCGCCGCCTCCGTCCCAGACAAGACAAAAATTGGGGTTTGCAAGCCCAAAAAGTGGAATTAATTCCTGAATTTGATTAATTATTAATTAATATTCGCCGCTCCAGGGATGGGGGGGAGGGGAGGACTCGGCGTTTTTTGGGGAATTCTCCCCAAATTCCGCGTGGGGGGAGGGGGAAAAAACGCTGGAATTTGGGAATTTTTTGGGATTTTTTGGGATTTCTTTGCGTCCTTTCCCTGGATTTGCTGAAAATGCTGAAAATTCAAAGCAGCAAAACCCCGAATTTGTTGTTTTTTTAATAGCGAAATTTGGTGCTGAGTAAAAAAATTCTGTTTTTTTTCTCCCTTTTGTGGGATCGTTTTAGGGCCAAAAATTGGATTTTTTGTCCTGTGGAATAAACAAGGAATTGCCCCAAAATCTTGGAGGTTTGGGTGAAATGTGGGATTTTTTTGGGGTGTTCTGCGGGTTGTTAATTTAAAAAAAAAAATATGGATTTTGGGAGATTTGACTCGGAGCGTCCCGAAAAAGGTGGGGAAATGGGGAAAAATTGTGGAAAATGGTGGGGAAATGGTAAAAAATTGTGGGAAATGGTGGAAAATTGTAAATAAATAGTGGGGAAATGGTGGGGAAATGGTGGGAAAATGGTGAAAATGCTAAAAAATGGGGAAAATGGTGGGAAATTGCGGAAAATGGTGGGGAAATGGTAAAAAAAATGTGGGAAATGGTGGAAAATTGTAAATAAATAGTGGGGAAATGGTAAAAAATGGTGGGGAAATGGTGAAAAATGGTAAAAAAAATACAGGAAAATTGTGAAAATGCTAAAAAATGGTAAAAAATGGTAGGGAAATGGTGGGAAAATGGTGAAAAATGGTAAAAATGGTGGGGAAAATGGTAAAAAATGGTAAAAATGGTGGAAGTGGTGAAAAATGGTGGGGAAATGGTGACAAATGGTAAAAAATTAGAGGAAAATTGTGAAAATGCTGAAAATGGTAAAAATGGTGGGGAAATGGTGGGAAAATGGTGAAAAATGGTAAAAATGGTGGGAAAATGGTAAAAAATGGTAAAAAATGGTGGGAAGTGGTGAAAATGGTGGGGAAATGGTGAAAAATGTTATAAAATGGTGGGGAAATGGTAAAAATGGTGGGAAATTGTAAAAAAATGGTAAAAAATGGTGGGAAAAAAGTGGTAAAAAAATGGGGAAAATGGTGAAAAATGGGGAAAAAAAAGTGGAGAAAAGGTGGGAAAATGGGGGGAAAATGGTAAAAAAATGGTGGGAAATAGATGAAAATAAGGTGGGAAATGGTGAAAAAAAATGGGAAAGTGGTGGATAAATGAGGGGGACAAAGCTGGGGAAATGTGGGAAAAAAGGTGGAGAAAAAGTTGAAGAAATGGTTGGGAAAAGGCAGGGAAAAAGTGAAAAAAAGGGGAAAAAAGGGGAAAAAAGGTGGGAAAAAGTAGTGGGGAAATGGTGGTAGACAGGGGGAAAATAATGAAAAAATGGTGGAAAAAAAGGTGGGAAAATGGTGAAAAATGGGGAAAAATGGTGGGAAAAAAGAGGGTGGAAAAAAGGTGGAAATGGCAAAAAAAAATTCCCATTTTTCCTATTTTTCCCTTGATTTTTCCTTTTGGTTTTTTCCATTTTCCTGGGTTTTTTTTTCCCTGTTTTTTTTTCCCCAGGCGCCACCAAAGGCCCCAATAAAAAACCCCATAAAATTTTATGGGATTTCCTTTGAGCCGCGGGGGAAATGAGGCCGCAATTTCCGAGAGGGACAAAAGTTCCTCCTCCTCCTCCTCCTTTTATCCCATTTTCCAAAAAAAATCCTCTTTTATCCCATTTCCCCCCAAGAAAATCCGCTTTTTAACCCATTGTTTCCCCAAAAATCCTCTTTTTAATCCATTATTTTAAAAAAAAAATCCACTTTTGTCCCATTATTTCCTAAAAAATCCGCTTTTTATCCCATTATTTCCCCAAAAATCCTCTTTTTAATCCATTATTAAAAAAAAATCCACTTTCTATCCCATTATTTCCCAAAAAAATCCTCTTTTTATCCATTATTTCCCCAAATATCCTCTTTTAAACCCGTTATTTCCCCCAAAAATCATCTTTTATCCCATTATTTCCTAAAAAATCCTCTTTTTATCCCATTATTTCCCCAAAAATCCTCTTTTTAATCCATTCTTAAAAAAAAAATCCACTTTCTATCCCATTATTTCCCCAAAAAATCCTCTTTTATCCCATTATTTCCCCAAAAATCCTCTTTTATCCCATTATTTCCCCAAAAATAATCTTTTAATCCATTATTTCCCCCCAAAATCGTCTTTTTATTCCATTATTTCCCCAAAAATCATCTTTTTATCCATTATTTCCCAAAAAAATCCTCTTTTTATCTCATTATTTCCTCAAAAATCCTCTTTTTATCCATTATTTCCCCCAAAAATCGTCTTTTTATTCCATTATTTCCCCAAAAATCCTTTTAAATCCATTATTTCCCCAAAAAATCATCTTTTTATCCCATTATTTCTCAAAAATCCACTTTTTAACCCATTATTTCCCAAAAATCCACTTTTTAACCCATTATTTCCCCAAAAATCCTCTTTTATCCCATTATTTCTCCAAAAAATCCTCTTTTTATCCATTATTTCCCAAAAAAAATCCGCTTTTTATCCCATTATTTTCCCAAAAATCCTCTTTTTATCCCATCATTTCCCCCAAAATCCTCATTTATCCCATTTCCCCCCCAAAAATCTCCTTTTATCCCATTTCTTGCCCCCAAAATTCCCTCTTTTATTCCATTTTTGCCCCAAAATTCCCTCTTTTATTCCATTTCCCCCAAAATTCCTCTTTTATCCTTTTTTGTCCCCAAGAAAATCCCCTGGAAATCTCAAATTTTGCTTTCTCACGCCCCAAAAATCCCCTTTAAACCCCAAATTTTGCCATTTCCCCCCCAAAAAAATCCACTTTAATCCCTACATTTTACCTTTTCCCCAACAAATTCCCATTTCAACCCCAAATTTTGCATATTTTTTCCCAAAAAATCCCTTTTCAACCCCAAATTTTGCATTTTGCCCCCCAAAATATCCCCTTTCAACACCAAATTTTGCATTTTGCCCCCCCAAAAATCCCTTTTCAACCCCAAATTTTGCATTTTGCCCCCCAAAAAATCCCCTTTCAACCCCAAATTTTGCCTTTTTACCCCCCAAAAAATCCACTTTAATCCCTACATTTTGCCTTTTCCCCCAAAAAATCCTCTTTAAACCCAAAATTTTGCATTTCCCCCCCCAAAAATTCCCTTTTAAACCCAAAATTTTGCTTGGGTTCCTGTGAGCTCGGGGTGGTTTTGGGGTCCCTGGGGGATTTTGGGGTCTCCGGGGGATTTTGGGGTCTCTGTTTTTGGGGTCCCTGGGTGATTTTGGGGTCCCTGGGGGATTTTGGGGTTTCTGGGGGATTTGGAGTCTGGTTTTTGGGGTCCCCGTTTGGTTTTGGGGTCTGGTTTTTGGAGACCCTGGATGTTTTTGGGGTCTCTGGGGGATTTCGGGGTCTCTGTTTTTGGGGTCTCTCTGTGATTTTGGGGTCCCTGGCTGTTTTTGGGGACCCTGGGTGATTTTGGGTCTCTGTTTTTGGGGACCCTGGGTGATTTTGGGGTCCCTGGGTGGTTTTGGGGTCCCTGGGGGATTTTGGGGTCCCTGGGTGATTTTAGGTCTCTGTTTTTGGGATCCCTGGGTGGTTTTTGGTCTCTGGTTTTGGGGTCTCCGGGGAATTTTGGGGTTTCTGAGGGATTTGGAGTCTGGTTTTTGGGGTCCCTGTTTGGTTTTGGGGTCTGTTTTTTGGAGACCCTGGATGTTTTTGGGGTCTCTCTGTGGTTTTGGGGTCTCTCTGGGATTTTGGGGTCCCTGTTTGGTTTTGGGGTCTGGTTTTTGGAGACCCTGGATGTTTTTGGGGTCTCTGGGGGTTTTTGGGGTCTCTCTGGGTTTTTGGAGACCCTGGATGTTTTTGGGTCTCTGGGGGATTTCGGGGTCTCTGTTTTTGGGGTCTCTCTGTGATTTTGGGGTCCCTGGCTGTTTTTGGGGACCCTGGGTTGATTTTGGGTCTCTGTTTTTGGGGACCCTGGGTGATTTTGGGTCTCTGTTTTTGGGGTCCCTGGGTGATTTTGGGGTCCCTGGGTGGTTTTGGGGTCCCTGGGGGATTTTGGGGTCCCTGGGTGATTTTAGGTCTCTGTTTTTAGGATTCCTGGGTGGTTTTTGGTCTCTGGTTTTGGGGTCTCCGGGGAATTTTGGGGTTTCTGGGGGATTTGGAGTCTGGTTTTTGGGGGTCCCTGTTGGTTTTGGGGTCTGTTTTTTGGAGACCCTGGATGTTTTTGGGGTCTCTCTGTGGTTTTGGGGTCTCTCTGGGATTTTGGGGTCCCTGTTTGGTTTTGGGGTCTGGTTTTTGGAGACCCTGGATGTTTTTGGGGTCTCTGGGGGTTTTTGGGGGTCTCTCTGGGTTTTTGGAGACCCTGGATGTTTTTGGGGTCTCTGGGGGATTTCGGGGTCTCTGTTTTTGGGGTCTCTCTGTGATTTTGGGGTCCCTGGCTGTTTTTGGGGTCCCTGGGTGGTTTTGGGGTCCCTGTGTGTTTTTGGGGTCCCTGGGTGATTTTGGGTCTCTGTTTTTGGGGTCCCTGGGTGGTTTTGGGGTCCCTGGGGGATTTTGGGGTCCCTGGGTGATTTTAGGTCTCTGTTTTTGGGATCCCTGGGTGGTTTTTGGTCTCTGGTTTTGGGGTCTCCGGGGAATTGGAGTCTGGTTTTGGGGTCCCTGGCTGTTTTTGGGGTCCCTGTTTGGTTTTGGGGTCTGGTTTTTGGAGACCCTGGATGTTTTTGGGGTCTCTGGGGGTTTTTGGGGTCTCTCTGGGTTTTTGGAGACCCTGGATGTTTTTGGGGTCTCTGGGGGATTTCGGGGTCTCTGTTTTTGGGGTCTCTCTGTGATTTTGGGGTCCCTGGGTGATTTTGGGGTCCCTGTGTGTTTTTGGGGTCTCTGGAGGATTTTGTGGTCTCTGTTTTTGGCTCTCTCTGGGATTTTGGGGTCCCTGGGTGATTTTGGGGTTTCTGGGGGATTTGGAGTCTGTTTTTTGGGGTCCCTGGCTGTTTTTGGGGTCCCTGTTTGGTTTTGGGGTCTGTTTTTTGGAGACCCTGGGTGTTTTGGGGGTCTCTGGGGGTTTTTGGGGTCTCTCTGGGATTTTGGGGTCCCTGGATGGTTTTGGGGTCTGGTTTTTGGAGACCCTGGATGTTTTTGGGGTCTCTGGGGGATTTCGGGGTCTCTGTTTTTGGGGTCCCTCGGTGATTTTGGGGTCCCTGGGTGTTTTTGAGGTCTCTGGAGGATTTTGTGGTCTCTGTTTTTGGGTCTCTCTGGGATTTTGGGGTCCCTGTTTGGTTTTGGGGTCTGTTTTTTGGAGACCCTGGATGTTTTTGGGGTCTCTGGAGGATTTTGTGGGGGTCTCTGTTTTTGGGGTCTCTCTGTGATTTTGGGGTCCCTGGGTGATTTTGGGGTTTCTGGGGGATTTGGAGTCTGTTTTTTGGGGTCCCTGGCTGTTTTTTGGGGTCCCTGTTTGGTTTTGGGGTCTGTTTTTTGGAGACCCTGGATGTTTTTGGGGTCTCTGGGGGTTTTTGGGGTCTCTGTTTTTTGGGGTCTCTCTGTGATTTTGGGGTCCCTGGCTGTTTTTGGGTCCCTGGGTGGTTTTGGGGTCCCTGTGTGTTTTTGGGGTCTCTGGGGGATTTTGGGGTCTCTGTTTTTGGGTCTCTCTGGGGTTTTGGGTCCCTGTGTGGTTTTGGGGTCCCTGGGGAATTTTGGGTTCTCTGTTTTTGGGGTCTCTCTGGGATTTTGGGGTCCCTGGCTCTTTTGGGGGGTCCTGGGTAGTTTTGGGGTCTCGGGGATTTTGGGCTTTCTGGGGGATTTGGGGTCTCTCTGTGGTTTTGGGGTCCCTAGGGGGTTTTGGGGTCTCTGCTTTTGGGGTCTCTCTGTGGTTTTGGGGTCTCGGGATGGTTTTTGGGGTCCCTGGGGGATTTTGGGGTCTCTCTGGGATTTTGGGGTCCCTGGATGGTTTTGGGGTCCGGTTTTTGGAGACCCTGGATGTTTTTGGGGTCTCTGGGGGATTTCGGGGTCTCTGTTTTTGGGGTCTCTCTGTGATTTTGGGATCCCTGGCTGTTTTTGGTGTCCCTGTGTGTTTTTGGGGTCTCCGGGGGATTTTGGGGTCTCTGTTTTTGGGTCTCTCTGTGATTTTGGGGGTCTCTGGGTGATTTTGGGGTCCCTGGGTGATTTTGGGTTTCTGGGGGATTTGGAGTCTGGTTTTTGGGGTCCCTGGCTGGTTTGGGGTCCCCGTTTGGTTTTGGGGTCTGGTTTTTGGAGACCCTGGATGTTTTTGGGGTCTCTGGGGATTTCGGGGTCTCTGTTTTTGGGGTCTCTCTGTGATTTTGGGGTCCCTGGCTGTTTTTGGGGTCCCTGGGTGATTTTGGGGTTTCTGGGGGATTTGGAGTCTGGTTTTTGGGGTCCCTGTTTGGTTTTTGGTCTGTTTTTTGGAGACCCTGGATGTTTTTGGGGTCTCTGGGGGTTTTTGGGGTCTCTCTGGGATTTTGGGGTCCCTGGTGGTTTTGGGGTCCCTGGGGAGTTTTGGGGTCCCTGGGGAATTTTGGGTTCTCTGTTTTTGGGGTCTCTCTGGATTTTGGGTTCCCTGGCTGTTTTGGGGGGTCCTGGGTAGTTTTGGGGTCTCGGGGATTTTGGGGTTTCTGGGGGATTTGGGGTCTCTCTGTGGTTTTGGGGTCTCTGCTTTTGGGGTCTCTCTGTGGTTTTGGGGTCTCGGGATGGTTTTTGGGGTCCCTGGGGGATTTTGGGGTCTCGGATTTTGGGGTCTCTCTGTGGTTTTGGGGTCCCCTTGGGGGTTTTGGGGTCTGGTTTTGGGGTCCCAGGGTGGTTTGGGGGTCTGTTTTTGGGGTTCTGGCTGTTTTTGGGGTTTCTGGGAATTTTGGGGTCCCTGTGTGGTTTTGGCGTCTCTGTTTTTGGGGTTTCTGAGGAGTTTTGGGGTCCCTGTGCGGTTTTGGGGTCTCAGGCTGGTTTTGGGGGGCTCCCTGGATGTTTTGGGGTCCCTGTGTGTTTTTAGGGGGGTCTTTGGGGGGTTTTGGGGTGCTCTGTGACTCCTGGGGCGTCCCTGGGTGGTTTTGGGGTCTCAGTTTTTGGGGTTCCTGGGTGGTTTTTGTGGGCGTCTCTCTGTGGTTTTGGGGTCTCGGGTTTTGGGGTCCCTGTGTGATTTTTGGGGTCCCTGGGTGGCTTTGGGGTCTCGGGTTTTGGGGTCCCTGGATGTTTTTTGTGGGGGTCTCTCTGTGGTTTTGGGGTCTCTGATTTTGGGGTCTCTGTTTTTGGGGTCCCAGGACGCTTTTGGGGTCCCTGGATGGTTTTTGGGATCCCTGGGTGGTTTTGGGGTCCCTGGGTGATTTTTGGGGGTCTCTGATTTTGGGGTCTCTGTGAGCTCTGGGTGTGCCGGGGTGGGGGTCGCTGAGCGTTTTGGGATTTTACGCGGAAAAACATGTGGATTTTATAGGGATTTTATAGGGATTTTAATGGATTTTTATGGGTAAATATCGATTTTATAGGGATAAATATTGAGAAATATAGATTTTATAGGGACAAATGTGGATTTTATATGGATTTTATAGGGATAAATATGGATTTTATAGGGACAAACATGGATTTTTATGGATCTTTATGGATTTTTATGGGTAAATAAGGATAAATATGGATTTTATAGGGACAAATGTGGATTTTATATGGATTTTATAGGGATAAATATGGATAAATATGGCTTTTATAGGGACAAATGTGGATCTTATATGGGTTTTATAGGGATAAATATGGATAAATATGGATTTTATAGGGACAAATGTGGATTTTATATGGGTTTTATATGGGTTTTATAGGGATAAATATTGAAAAACATGGATTTTATAGGGACAAACATGGATTTTTATGGATCTTTATAGATTTTTATGGATCTTTATGGATTTTTATGGTTAAATATGAATAAATATGGGTTTTATAGGGATTTTATGGATTTTAATGGGATAAGTATGGATAAATATGGATTTTAATGGATTTTTATGGGTAAATATGGATAAATATGGATAAATGTGGAATTTATAGGGACAAATGTGGATTTTATATGATTTTATAGGGATAAATATGGATAAATATGGCTTTTATAGGGACAAATGTGGATTTTATATGGGTTTTATATGGGTTTTATAGGGATAAATATTGAAAAACATGGATTTTATAGGGACAAACATGGATTTTTATGGATCTTTATAGATTTTTATGGATCTTTATGGATTTTTATGGTTAAATATGAATAAATATGGGTTTTATAGGGATTTTATGGATTTTTAATGGGATAAATATGGATAAATATGGATTTTAATGGATTTTTATGGGTAATATGGATAAATATGGATAAATGTGGAATTTATAGGGACAAATGTGGGTTTGATATGGATTTTATAGGGATAAATATGGATAAATATGGCTTTTATAGGGACAAATGTGGATTTTATATGGATTTTATAGGGATAAATATGGATAAATATGGCTTTTCTAGGGACAAATGTGAATTTTATAAGGATTTTGTGGATTTTTAATGGGTTCAATATGGATTTTATATGGATTTTTATGGGTAAATATTGATAAATATGGATAAATATGGATTTTATAGGGACAAATATAGAGTTTATATCGATTTTGATGGATTTTTTTTGGGTAAATATGGATAAATATGGACAAATATGGATTTTATAGCGACCAATATGGATTTTTATGGATTTTTTATGGGTAAATGTGGAGTTTATAGGGATTTTAATTTTTTTTTTAGTAAATATGGAGAAATATGGATAAATATGGAT
Source organism: Anomalospiza imberbis (assembly GCF_031753505.1). Classification (NCBI taxonomy): domain Eukaryota; kingdom Metazoa; phylum Chordata; class Aves; order Passeriformes; family Viduidae; genus Anomalospiza; species Anomalospiza imberbis. The sequence goes on from NC_089702.1 coordinate 6,865,097, forward strand.
TTTATAGGGACAAATATGGATTTTATTTGTATTTTTATGTATTTTTTCGTAAATATGGATAAATATGGATAAATATGGATTTTATATGGATTTTTATAGGCAAATATGGATGAATATAGATTTTATAGGGACAAGTGTGGATTTTATAGGAATTTTATAGGGATTTTATTGGTTTTTATTGATTTTTATGGGAAAATGTGGATAAATATTGGTGTTATAGAGACAAATACAGATTTTTATGGATTTCAGGGATTTTTTAAAGGGTGAATATTGATAAATATGGAATTTATATGGAAAAATGTGGATTTTATATGGATTTTAAGGGATTTTTATGGGTTAATATTGATAAATATGGATTTTATATGGAAAAATGTGGATTTTATATGGATTTTATAGGGATTTTAATGGATTTTTATGGGTAAATATGGATCAATATGGATAAATATGGATTTTAATGGATTTTAATGGGTAAATATGGATAAATATGGATTTTATAAAAATTTACTATGGATTTTAATGGATTATTATGGATTTTAATGGGGTAAATATGGATAAATATTGATGTTATAGAGAAAAATAGGGATTTTTATGGATTTCATATGGATTTTTTTGGGGTAAATATTGATAAATATGGATTTTATATGGAAAAATGTGGATTTTATATGGATTTTATATGGATTTTATATGGATTTTTATTGGTAAATATGGATAAATATTGATAAAGATGTATTTTATAGCGATTTTATATTGATTTTTATGGGTAAATATTGATGAATACGGACAAATGTGGATTTTATAGGGACAAATGTGGATTGTATATGGATTTTAATGGATTTTTTTGGTAAATATTGATAAATATGGATAAATATGGATTTTATAGGGACAAATGTGGATTTTATATGGATTTTACTGGATTTTTATGGGTAAATATGGATAAATATGGGCAAATGTGGATTTTCATGGATAAAGATGAATTTTAATGGATTTTTATATGGTAAAATATTGATAAATATGGGCAAATATGGCTAAATGTGGATTTTTGCATGGAGAAATATGGAATTTAATGGAGAAAATATCGATCGACTTGGGTAAATATGGATTTTTATGTGGATAAATATTGATAAACAATGATATTTCTTATTTTTACATGGATTAATATTGATAAATAAGAATATATATGGATTTTTCCATGGAGAAATATGGATAAATAAGGACGTTTATGTTTGATTTTTTTTAAACACCATAAATACCAGAAAAACCCCATAAAACCAAGAAAAAAAACCCATAAAACCTCTCAAAAAACATAAAACATTAAAAAATCCCATAAAATCCATAAAACCCCATTAAAATCCCTCAAAACCCCCATAAAACCCCTCATTAATCTCTTTTTTTTTGGGTTTTTTAACCCCCGGGAAAAAGGATTTTTATTAAGAGGATTTTTATGGATTCGCCCCCGGGATCCTCTTTGGGATTCTTGGGATTAAAGGGAGCGGGGAGAAAATAAAAAGAAAAATAAAATTAAAATTATAAATAAAAATAAAAATAAAAAATAAAAAAAAAAAAAAATTAAATATTAAAAGGGGATTTTAAGGGTTTTTTAAAGCGGTTTAAAGGGATTTTTAAGGGTTTTTAAATTCTTTTAAAGGATTTTTAAAGGGGTTTTTTAGAAATAATTTTAAGCGTTTTATAAAGGGCTTTTAAAAGTTTTTTTAAGGCTGTAAAAAGGGCTTTAAAGGATTTTTAAAGAGGTTTTTAACTGGTTTTAAAGGGGATTTAAAGGGGACTTAAAGGGGATTTTTGAGGGGTTTTTAAAGGAGTTTTTAAGGGGAGTTTAAAGGGGATTTTAAAGGGATTTTCAGGGGTTTTTAAGGGGGATTTTGGGTTTTTTAAGGGTATTTTAAGGGGGTTTTTAAGGGGAGTTTAAAGGGGTTTTAAGGGTATTTTAAGGGGGTTTTTAAGGGGATTTTAAGGGGGATTTTGGGGTTTTAAGGGGTTTTTAAAGGGGATTTTAAGGGGTTTTTAAGGGGGATTTTGGGGTTTTTAAGGGATTTTTAAAGGGGATTTTAAGGGGTTTTTAAGGGGGATTTTGGGGATTGTAAGGGTTTTATTTTAAGGGGCATTTTTAGGGATTTTAAGGGGGTTTTAAAGGGTTTTTTAAGGGGGATTTTAAGGGGTTTTTAAGGGGGATTTTGGGGTTTTTAAGGGTATTTTAAGGGGGTTTTTAAGGGGATTTTAAGGGGGATTTTGGGGTTTTTAAGGGATTTTTAAAGGGGATTTTAAGGGGTTTTTAAGGGGGATTTTGGGATTTTAGGGGTTTTTTTTAAGGGGCATTTTTAGGGATTTTAAGGGGGTTTTAAAGGGTTTTTAAAGGGGGATTTTAAGGGGTTTCTAAGAGGGATTTTGGGGATTTTAAGGGTTTTTTTTAAGGGGCATTTTTAGGGATTTTAAGGGGGTTTTAAAGGGTTTTTAAAGGGGGATTTTAAGGGGTTTCTAAGAGGGATTTTGGGGGTTTTAAGGGTATTTTAAGGGGGTTTTTAAGGGGAGTTTAAAGGGGTTTTAAAGGGATTTTAAGGGGGGTTTTAAGGGGGATTTAAGGGGGATTTTGGGGGTTTTAAGGGTATTTTAAGGGGGTTTTTAAGGGGTTTTTAAGGGTTTTTAAAGGGTTTTTAAAGGGTTTTAGGGTTGAACCTCAGGCCGTCGATCCCAAATCCCGGCGGATCCGGGGGGATCCGGGCGGATCTCGCGAAGGTGAAAAAATTGGGGATTTTCCACCTGGTTTTTGGGTTTTTGTGCTTCAAAAAGCGGGATTGGGCTCGAAAAGCCGAGAAAAATGAGATTTTTTTGCCCCAATTTCTCCCATTTTGGTGCCAAACCAAGGGGGGTTCCGCAGCGCCCTCCCCAAAATTCCCCTAAAAATTCCATTTTAGGCCCAAAAAAACCCCTTGAACTTTCACCTCTTGACCCTACAGAGAAATTTCCCACCATTTTTTCCCGCCCTAAATCTCTCAAAATTTGGGATTTTTACACCCAGGATTGGACCTGACACCGGAGGAGGGGAGGAAATTATTTCAATTATTAATGATTAATTATTAATTGTCATTTTTAAGCATTGATTTTAATTATTAATCAACCCCGGAGGTTGAAATTTCATTCCAGGAGGGTTTCCCCCCAGCCCTTCAAGGGTTAAAATATTCCCGGATCCCTTCGAGAGCTCCCGGTTTTTCTTTTCCAAAATTCGCTTTTTTTGCCCCAAATAAAGCAAATGTTTTTCTTTCCGGCTTAACCCCGGGGTCGGCTTTGTGTGGGAAATTCAAGGAGAAATCCCCGGGTTTTGGGAAAAAAATGGGATTTAAAATTATTCCCCAAGAAAATCCCAAAGGGATTTTAAAAAAGCTTAAAAAAAATGGGGTTAAAAGACTAAAAATGGGGTTTAAAGCGAAAAGAAATGGGTTTAAAGCTACAAAAAAAGGTTTTAAAGGGAAATAAATGGATTTATGGGGGGGAAATCCACCCAAAGGGCGAGGAAGGGAGCACAAGAAAAACCCCAATAAATAAAAGCCCAATAAATAAATGAAACCCAATTAATGAAATCCCAATAAATAAATGAAACCCCAATAAATTAATAAACCCCAATTAATGAAATCCAAATTAATGAAACCCCAATAAATGAATAAACCCCAATTAATGAAATCCCAATAAATAAAACCCCAATTAATGAAATCCCAATAAATAAATAAAATCCCAATAAATAAATAAACTCCAATTGATGAAATCCCAATTAATGAAATCCCAATTAATGAAATCCCAACAAATGAATAAACCCCAATTAATGAAATCCCAATAAATAAAACCCCAATTAATGAAACCCCAATAAATAAATAAACCCTAATTAATGAAATCCCAATAAATAAAACCCCTATAAATAAATAAATCCCAATTAATGGAATCCCAATAAATGAATAAACCCCAATTAATGAAATCTCAATAAATAAATAAAATCCCAATAAATAAAAGCCCAAATTGGCTTTTTTTTAAAGAGAGATTTTTTTTCCCCCCAAAAAATAAGAGGGGAATGAGGGAAAAAATGGGAAAAAAAAGGGGAAAATGGGGGAAAACCCAAGAAAAAGAAGGAAAAATAAGGAAAAAAAGGAGAGGGGAGGAAAAAGGGAAGAGGGAGAAAGAAAGAAGAAGAAAAGAGAAGGAAAATAGGGAAAATGGGGAAAAAAATAAGGGGCAAAAAAGGAAAAAATAAGGAAAAAAGGAAAAATGAGGAAAATAAGGAAAAAATAAGGAAAAATAAGGGAAAAATAAAGAAAATAAGGAAAAAACAAGGAAAAAATAAGGGAAAAATAAGGAAAAAATAAGGAAAGAAATAAGGAAAAAAAGCGGGGGAAAGTAAGACAAGGAAGGAAGGATAAATGGAAGAAAAAATAAATAAGAGAGGAAAAAAAGGAGGAGAAGAAGTGAGGAAAGAAGAGAGAAAAGCAAAATAAAGAGGGGGAAAATAAGATTTTTTTTTTCCCCTAAAAATGGGGAGAAATGGGGGATGGGAAGAAAAGGCAGGGAGAGAATCCTGAGGAGGGGAAAAAAAAAACCACAAAAAAAATCAATAATTAAAACCCCGCGCCCCTCCCCGCCCCGCGTTTGACCTTTCCACAAAACCAAAAAAAAACCGCGCTGAAAAATCAATTTATTCTCTTTTCCCCCGCTGATTTCGCCTTAAAAAAACCCTAAAAAACGCCAAAAAAAATTAAAAAATCAGAATTATAAAAAAAAAAAAAAAAGGGAAATAAATTGATTTATAAATTGATTTTCCCGCGGGGTTTTTGAGGGATTTTTAGGGGGATTTTAGGGGGATTTTGGGGTTTTTGGAGGAATTTCCATGCGCTGCCCATCAATTACCCCTTGGCAGTGACCCGCGGGGTGAAACTCGGGTCAGGCCGGCGCTGGCGCATTGAAATTCCCAATTTGCAGCGCTGCCAAAGGCGGAGCTGCGAGGGAAGCCCGCGGGTGAAGGAGGGGAAGGCGCAGGGGGCTGGGGCTGGGGCCGGGACTGGGGTTGGGGCTGGGATTGGGGTTGGGGTTGGGGTTGGGGTTGGGGCTGGGGTTGGGGTTGGGATTGGGATTGGGGTTGGGGCTGGGGTTGGGATTGGGATTGGGGTTGGGGTTGGGGTTGGGGCTGGGGTTGGGGTTGGATTGGGGTTGGGGTTGGGGTTTGGGTTGGAGTTGGGGTTGGGGCTGGGGTTGGGGCTGGGGCCAGGGCTGGGGTTGGGGTTGGGGTTGGGGTTGGGGTTGGGGTTGGGGTTGGAGTTGGGGTTGGGATTGGGTTGGGGTTGGGGTTGGGGTTGGGGTTGGGATTGGGGCTGGGGCTGGGGTTGGGGCTGGGGTTGGGGTTGGGATTGGGGCTGGGGTTGGGGTTGGGATTGGGGTTGGGGCTGGGGTTGGGGTTGGGCCTGGGGTTGGGGCTGGGGTTGGGGCTGCGGTTGGGGCTGGGGTTGGGGTTGGGATTGGGGTTGGGGCTGGGGTTGGGGTTGGGGTTGGGGTTGGGGTTGGGATTGGGATTGGGGCTGGGGCTGGGGTTGGGGTTGGGGCTGGGATTGGGGTTGGGGTTGGGGCCGGGACTGGGGTTGGGATTGGGATTGGGATTGGGGTTGGGGTTGGGATTGGGGCTGGGGTTGGGGTTGGGGCTGGGGTTGGGGCTGGGGCTGGGGTTGGGGTTGGGGCCGGGCCCGGAGCTGGGGTTGGGGCCGGGGTTGGGGTTGGGGCTGGGGCTGGGGCTGGGGCCGGGGTTGGGGTTGGGGTTGGGCAGAAAAACCCCGGCGCGCCCGCGGCCGGCGGGGCCTCCGCCACTCGGGCCCTGGGGAACGCGGGGATTGGGGGATTTGGGGGATTTTAGGGGTTTTTGGGGGATTTTAGGGGCTTTTAGGGAGTTTTTTGGGGGATTTTTGGGGGATTTATGGGGGATTTATAGGGGGTTTTTTGGAGGGTTTTGGGGGATTTTTAGGGGTTGTTTTAAGGATTTTTGGGAGTTTTAGGGGTTTTTTGAGGGATTTTCTGGGGGATTTTGGGGATTTTTAGGGGTTTTTTTGGGGGTGTTAGGGGTTTTTTGGGAGATTTTGGGGGATTTTTTTGGGGATTTATGGGGGATTATTGAGAGATTTTTGGGGTTTTTTTTGAGGGATTTTTTGGGTTTTTTGGGGGGTTTTAGGGGGTTTTTGGGGGATTTTTAGGGTTTTTTTAAGGATTTTTTTTGGGGTTTTAGGGGTATTTTTGGGGGATTTTTTGGGGGAATTTAGGGGTATGTTGGGGGGAATTTTAGGGGTATTTTGGGGGATTTTTGGGCATTTTTAGGGGTTTTCTGGGGGATTTTTAGGGGGATTTATGGGGATTTTTGGGGGATTTTGGGGGTTTTGGGGGGATTTAGGGGTTTCTTAGGGAGTTTTTTGGGGGATTGTTAGGGGGATTTATGGGGGATTATTGGGGGATTTTTAGGGGTTTTCTGAGGATTTTTAGGGGGATTTAGGGGGATTATAGGGGTTTTTTTGGGGATTTTTTGGGGATTTTAGGGGGATTTGTAGGGGGTCTTGGGGGATTTTTAAGGGGTTTTTGAGGGATTTTTAGGGGGATTTATGGGGGATTTAGGGGGATTTTGGGGGGATTTTTTGGAGGTTTTAGGGGGATTTTTAGGGGGTCTTGGGGGATTTTTAGGGGGTTTTAGGGTTTTTTTGGGGGATTTTTTGGAGGATTTTTTGGGGGATTTTTAGGAGGATTTATGGGGGATAATTGGGGGATTTTTAGGGGTTTTCTGGGGGATTTTTTGGGTTTTTTTAGGGGGATTTTGGGAGATTTTTAGGGGTATTTTGGGGCATTTTTAGGGGGATTTATGGGGGATTTATAGGGGGTTTTTGGGGGATTTATAGGGGGATTTTTAGGGGGATTTATAGGGGGATTTTCAGGGGGACTTGGGGGATTTTTAAGGGTTTTTGAGGGATTTTTGGGGGGATTTTTTAGGGTTTTCTGGGGGATTTTGGGGGATTTTTAGGGTTTTTTTGGGGGGTTTTGGGGGGTTTTAGGAGGTTTTTGGGGGATCTTTAGGGGGATTTTTGGGGGTTTTGGGGGGATTTTTAGGGAGTTTTTTAGGGAGTTTTTTGAGGGTTTTTTGGGGGATTTTTTGGGGGTTTTAGGAGGTTTTTGGGGGAGCTTTAGGGGGATTTTTGGGGGGTTTTGGTGGATTTTTAGGGGATTTTAGGGGATTTTTAGGGAGTACTTTGGGGGATTTTAGGGGGATATTTGGGGGTTTTTAAGGGGTTTTTAGGGGGTTTTTAGGGGATTTTTGGGGGGATTTATGGGGGATTTATGGGGGATTTATAGGTGATTTTTGGGGGATTTTTAGGGGATTTTGGGGGATTTTTAGGGTTTTTTTGGGGATTTTTAGGGGATTTTTAGTTTTTTGGGGAGGGATTTTTAGGGGTTTTGGGGGATTTTTAGGGGGTTCTTGGTGTTTTTGGGGGGATTTTTAGCGGGTTTTTAGGGGTATTTTAAGGGGTATTTGGGGGGATTTTTATGGCATATTTGGGGTATTTTGGGGGATTTTTACAGGTTTTTTGGGGGATTTTTAGGGGGTTTTTCCTGTTTTCTTTAGGGATTTTTACTGTTTGCTCTAGGGATTTTAAATGAGATTTTTAGTAGCGTTTTTGTGGGTTTTTAGTGTTTTTTAGGGTGTTTTTGGGTGATTTTTAGGTGATTTTTACTGTTTTCTTTAGGATTTGAAAAGAGATTTTTGGTGGTTTTTTTGTGGCTTTTTAGTGTTTTACATTGGGT